>NC_041359.1:20300112-20450112 GCF_900634415.1 Cottoperca gobio
AAAATACGACGACATATTCAAATAAAGCCATGGTACTTCACAGTTTATATAACACTTTAGGGTGAAAATAGGACACACAACCCGAACAAGCAAAAATGCATTTATATCCCTGCCAATGGGGACGTCTCCTGTTGTTAACTTTGTACTTCACATTTGAGAGATTTCTCCATTGTTTGGAGAAACAGTCTTTCAGGTTAGACAAAAAGACAACATATCAAATTGAATGACACCATTATAATAATGATTTAATAACCAAAAGTTCCTTGTATCAGTCCTGTGGTCCAACATGCGTCTCTTTGTGAGGTCTTGTTAAGAACATTGGGGCTCCCTCATGTTGCACAGTATTTACTCCAGACAGTATTGAGCATTGTCATGAGTTGGTGTCCCCCAGCCCTATCGGTCCGAGTCCAATGTTAATTAGGACTTGATCCGCTTAAGCCTCGCACTAGTCTCCCATGTCATTATCTATGGGCGTGTTGTTATCGGGCCGCGGCTTGTCCTGTGAGAAGGCTCCAGTTGTTTTTAGTTCTGACACACCCACACACAGACAGACGGGGAGCGCCAAAACGCACCCATCTCGTATGTCTAGTTGTTCAGGTAGTTTTATCAGCTTCAGGTGAGGGTTAAAGGGTGTGTTAGTTGCTGGTAATCCTTTGTTCAGCATCCGTATGTGGGTGTATGTTTGCTAACTGTTATGATGGATTGCTAGGATGATTACATATTTTTTAGTTAATACATATATCAACTGTGTGAGCTATTTGGATTTTCCTAGCTTTTTTTAATTTAAAGAATGATACAAATGTCTAAGAAATCAGGTCTGCAGAACCAGTCGAAAAAATGTTCTTGATGGCATCTCAGATAACTCCTCTCAGCTGCCTTCTTTTAAAAGAGGAATTGCTTCGTGTAAGTACCCATACCATGGGAGAATAGTAAGTAGCAGGAGAAGTTTCAGTGCCTGTGGCTGAAAGTGGCTTTTATTTAAATAGCTGCTTGGTCTGAGCCTATAACTATTCAGTGGGGTTCCAGGGGAAGTTGGGTATGCAGCCAGACAATGAACCTCAGTGAAATACAATGACGCTTGAACCTGGAAGCTGGAAACCCCTGAGGCACTCTCACTGAATATTTTACTCATAACCAGAACTCCAGAAAATCTCCCGTGTTACCAAGTTTCTATTAAACAGTAAGGTGGCGGGGATGGTTTTATTTTTCCCTACTGGCCTGAGTGAAGTCTTTTCACTCAGTTTCAGAGCGATTTGCAGTTTTGACATATCAAGTTAGCTCATTCCAAAGCAAATCAAGTGAGTGAGATCCAGCCAGTTTCAGGAAATGAGAGAACAAGCTAGTTTTATTCTGTTTCCTAATGAACTTTCCTTTAATTAACCAACAGTACTCATAGTATGGGCTAAGACTATTGTATTTCATTTATTAAATGTGTTGTTATTTTATTCAGAGGAAGCTGGCCCAGCCCCAGCTCCAGTGTTGTTCTCCTAAGCTATTTAATGTATTGATTCCCTGTTAGTCAGTCATCAGCTCAGGATATCGATCTGTGATTCCATGTATCCAAACATGCTGCGAGGCGAAACTGTGACCCACAGAAACTGACATTATTACAGTTTCCAATCTTTGCTGTCTGCTCCTCACAGTATTTTACATTCTTGCTGCCTCTCCATTTGACTTTCACAGCGCTCCAGTATGCCGTGTGTCGTGACGTAACTCTTCCTGCTGGGACCCTCTACCGTGTTGCGGGGTTCCCCCTCTCCCTGCCGTGTGCTGTAACGGGGTACGATGGCCCACGCACGCAGGACTTTGAGTGGTTCCTGTACAGGGATGATGCTGCTGGGAGGCAGATGGGAATTGTGTCCACCAGGGACAAAGGCTTCCCTTATGCCCCGTTCCAGCCCCGGGTGAAGAACGGGGAGGTGAGGGTGGAGAGGGACTCGGGCGACAAAGTTCGGTTGGTGATCCAGAGACTCCGGGCTGAAGACCAGGGGACGTACGAGTGCTACACACCCAGCACGGACAACACCTACCAGGGGAACTACAGCGGCAAAGTGCCTGTCAAAGGTAAGTGTTATATGATATTACATTTTCATACCGTTAAATCTTTAAGCATACTTAATAAGATCGTCATTGTTGGTTTTGGTCTTTTTAATGGGACGTGTTGAATACAAGGAAAATAACCAGAAATCTCTTTTACACGAGAGCCAAGATAGCAGCAGCACATGAAACATACAATATAGAGTTCACAAATACAAAATAGATGAAGAAAGTAGATACAGAACAGAGATGCAATAAATATATTAAAATGTGTGAAATAAATGAATGTTTAAAACATAACCCTGATGGTTGCAATACAACTTAGACGTCTGACTGACATAAAAATGATTACAAACAGCCTCCAGCTTTTAAGTGATGGGTTTGGATCGTTTTTTTAAGAAGGAAATGTGCCAGTAACACAGTATTGAAATATGAACTTGGCATTGAATGTCTGGTCAGATTTATAATCAGAGTTAAATCAGAATTTTGCTAATTTTGCCAGCGTATCACATGAGCTCTTCTTTGTGGATTCAAACAACGTTCAATGTCTAAGAAACTGCTTTATTTTGTTAATTGAAACAAAGTTTATCTGTGACGTATAATGGAAACTAGCAAACTGTATTCTAGTTTTGTCACGGGGCTTTCTGTGTGAGGAAATGTTATCAGTAACTATGCACTACATCAGCCAGACGGATGACATGTATTAATCACACTGTGTGTTTTAACTTGTTGTATGATGACGCTCCTCTTGTCTAAGCTGTTATTTACTTTACTTTATTTACTTGCCATCTGGAGTTGTTTCTTCCTGTTTTTCTTTCTTTCTGCAAAGATCCATCTGCTGAAGCGATCCACATTGTTACCACTTATGTTTCTATTCATCGCCTTCTTTGTGTGCCACTAAGTTTATGTTTGTAGGATGCTGGGTGTAAGTTTTGCAGCTGAAGTGGGCTATGTTCATATTAGCCAGTGAATCCCCCTTTCTTTGGCAAAGCTAGTGCCTAAATCTAAGGGTTGTGAACTAACAGCATAGAAATGTGGCTTATTGTTTCCCTCCCTCCTGGCTGCTGTAGCCTCTTGATGTAATGTAATTGTGTGTGTCTCTTTATACACCTGCAGTGATCCCTGACACACTCCAGGTCAGCTATTCCCGCTCACTCACCGGCCAGCCCGTGCCAGAGGGGGCCAAATTAACGCTGACATGCTCAGGCAGCATCCACTCGGAGCAGCTCACCCATCTGTCCATCACGTTTGGGAAGCGTAACATCGGAGAGAGTACCGAAGCGGGAGGGGAGGTCAGCACCGTTAGGGAGATAATCTCCATTGACAAGCTGCTGGGGGTTGTCCCCGGACATTTGTACAAGAAGCGGTACGATGATGGAGAGATCACGCTGGAGAAGAGGAACGGCGAGGCTGGACTGGGCGTGTACGTGATGAAGATGAGAGCTGTGCAGCCCGACGACACTGGCTCATATTTCTGTGAGGCCTCGCAGTGGATTCTGGACCCTGATCGATCCTGGCAGAAGATCGCACAAAGGACGCTGGATATTGGCAACTTGACCGTTCAGCAACTAGGTCAGTGAGAAACTGTGCCATGGTCACACTGCAACAAGCATACTGCACAATAATTATGTTCAATGATCATTGTTCAAACAACATGCATGTATTTAGTAATAAGATCTTCTGAGGAAAGAAGATATCAGAATATTAAGTCGGGTCCAGAATATACCCGACGCAATAAAAGCAAAGCGGCTGAAGTTTGATTTCCACTTGTCAGTTCACAACTCTTTTGTTCTCTCTCTGTGGCGTCAGTCGGCTGGACTCGTAGTGCTGTTGAGTACATTGGACTCCGTCCAGATTTCAGAGTGAAGCCCTGAATGTTTGTGTTACTTACAGCTCAACTGAATGTCTGGCTGGCGAGCTGGCTGAGCAGTTTACTGGCTGAATAGGTGGAAGGGCTGATTAAATGCGTAACTAGATACAGTTAGTCCGCACGTTTGTTGGCCGAGTAATGGGCTTTCTAATTGGCTGCATGGACGGCAGGGTTTTTCCTCCCTTTCTGTGTGGATGGGTGGACACCTCACTATTAGAGCTGCAGCAAACGATTATTCTCGTTATGATTAATCTGCCCATTATGTTCTATTATCATTTGGTCTCTAAAACCATGAAGGATGCCCATCACATCGTCTTCCAGCCTGAGGGGACATGTCTTGCTTATTGTACTATACTATTTACTAGAGGTGTAAATCGCAAGTTTCATCCTGATACGATATTATATCGATTCTGTGAACAACGATACGATATTTGGTGATTCTATAAAGTTCAGGTGCCGGTGATTGATACGAGACGATATCATGTGCTCATTTAACACAATCAGTTACATTTATATCAACTCACACTGGGCTCATCCAGACGTATAAATATGTTGGGACTTTGCATCGACGATGTTGATCATTGCATCGATCCATCGATCCAGATCGATGGATCTTTACGCACTTACTATTTACTATAGTACGTAGGACAAACACCATATTCTCAAACTCTTCTTACTTTGTGTTCAGGTTGTCTGCTGTCAAACCGCCTGACTGATGCTTAGCTCGCTGATTATCCTGCTGGATTTGATTGGTCGATAGCTGGCTGGCCGGGCAGCTGAAGAACTGCCTGCTGCCTTGACGCTTGGCTCAATTTAAATTCTAAAGAGCTTGTGTAAATCTAAAGGATTAAGTAATCTTTCCTCCCACCTTGGAGCTTTTGTAGCCTGCAAATAGGATGACTGTCTTTCTGTCAGACTGATGTTTCCATTACTGTCAGAGCAGTATTCTTTACAATCGTTGTTTTTTTATTAACTTATGTTGCCGATGAAAGGCACAAGCAACTCATTAGTATTAAGTAACTACTCATTGGAGGCAGAAGTTATTTAGGTCAAAGCTTTTCTCTTCAGCGATACAATTTAAAATGACTCATCTCTTGAATGCACGCATTGTTTTTCTTCCGACAATCGCAGACGAGCACTATTTAGTTCTGTATTTTGTGGCCCGCGTTGTCTGACCCGTCTCCCTTTGTTTACATAAATAATGTGTCTATTATCGAGCCATTCTTTGTTAGGAGAAGTGTTGCGGTTAAATGAGGCTTCGCTCACACAATGAGCCATTGTTTATACTCAGTCAGTTTCAATTATAACAGGTTATTAGTACTTACAATATGAAAGCTTCAACAAAACAAAGTTGCCGTTATGCTTTATTTTCATAAACATGCAAGTCTTAATAGAAAACTACAGTACAAGTTCAAGAAAAGTTAAAGACTGTGTAATACAATTACTGCAATCAGAGTGGGAATTCCTGTTTCTGACAAAGAAATGTTTACTTGTGGCTGCTCATCACTGATTGCTTTGGCTTAATCTACAGATTGTGAACAGTTCACCAAAGTGTGATTGTTGTTCATTTGAATCACTTTTAGAGGCGTGAATTTCCACTAACTTCCATCCTTTTAATCATCGCAAGAGCCCTCGCATTTATTTTACGACACTCTTCGAGGTCCACTGATCTGGAAAATCCAATTCAGTATATACAGAAAATATAATTGTCCTAATAATTGTTTTCTTTTTGTGTTCCATTTTGTTATATGCTATAATAACTATTTTTGTATTATTGCTTTCTGGTTGGGGTGGTAATCCAATGTACTAGAGAGGCCACAGTTTATCGCTTCCTGTACAGACTTTTACTGTCACAGTCTAATTGCTTGTTTGAGGCTCTCCACCACAGAGGATTTCCTGTACTTGCACTTTAACTAAGCTCTCTCCCTCTTCCTCTTCAATTCACCAGCGGAGTCTCTGAGAATAACCTCCTCGCCCAGAGGGGAGGTGACCCTGCAGGTCGGTTCCCCTCTCATCTTGACCTGTGAGGTGTTGGGGCTGCCGTCTGAGGTAAACTCAGGCCTGCTGGTTCAGTGGATGAAGAGGGGATCAGTAAGCAGCGATGTAGCCGGGAGCGGGGGAGTCGAGGTACTGATTCTGCTTACTTGTTTCTATTAGATTGTATTGCTCAGTGGGTGCGATTGTGTATATACTGTAGTAGAATAATGTAGAGGTGTTGGCGTGTTTGGTTTGGACCTACACAGTATAACTAAGGTATAAGTTTACCTTTGTTTATTTTCAAGTATTTAAGTGAATGCATGAGTTCTTGTACAGACTAAATCTAAATTGTAATTATTTCAGTGTGGTATGTTCCTGCTTTCACAAAGTAAAATATTAATTTAAGAATGATGGATTAATTGCCAATTAATTTAATTGCAGGCTTGGATAAGTAATCCATCACAGTCACCATTATTTATCTTTCATTCAGTTACTTCTGCATGATTATTCAGCTGAAATTACAGATAGATTTGAAGTTGAAGTTCAAGTGCTGCAGGTAAAGGTCTGATTAATTGAGTTGGCATTCAAACAGCAGCAGCAGCAGTCGAGAATAGACATTGTGATTTGCATGACCTCATCAACCTGGCATGCTTAAACAGTCTGCAATAATATTAAGTATTAACAGTTTCTAGTAAATTGCTTGAAATAATAACATTTAAATGTACAATGTAACGCATACTGACACGCTGTATTTAATGTTAAGGTGGAGGTGGCCCGGATGAGCCCAGACGGCGTTGTGAGCTGGGGGGACGACCTCAGCCGAGCCAGCGGGGGCTCTATGGAGAAAGTGGCGGGAGGGAGGTATTCTCTGAAGCTGTTCTCAGCCCAGCCCTTAGACTCTGGGGTGTACCGGTGTGTGGTGAGCGTGTACGCTGGAAGAACGCACCCCGACCCGTCCACTCCTGCCACACTCACCCAGAGGTCTGAGGGTGTCACCGTCAACCTCAAGAGCAAAGGTGAGGCGCTTTCTTTATCAGTGATTGGGAAAACTGGAATCTGTGGTTTGATCCTCTTCGTATTTTTCAGAAACGGCTAAACTTGGGTTAACTCAGATCACCGTATTAAGATCCTGATCTCTAACATCTGATGGACTACAGATTACCCTTATAGTTATTATTTTAATGTACCACTTTCCTCCACAGATGTGCTGGTTGCAGCTGTGGCTCAGCTCCCTCGAGGCCCCCTGTTAAAACGAGGCAGCACCATCACCCTGATCTGCAACGCCACCGTGACGACCACAGGCCCCGCCCAGGCACAGGTGCAGTGGCTGCGGTGGCCAATCCCCGAACGAGTAATCAAGAAGGAACGGAGCCCAGCGTCAGATGTAACTCTACCAGACGCCCCCGTGGAGGAAACTCCCACACTGGTAGCCGCCCTCATGTACAACGGTGTCGCAGAGATCTACGTCAACGGGAGCGACGTTAGCGTCGACCGCCTGTCAATCGGCTCCTACAGACTGAGGGTCCACACAGCCACAATGGAGGATCAGGGCATGTATGCGTGTCACGCCCAGGCGTGGAGTCAGGACCCGCATGGAGGCTGGTACAACACGGGGGCCAAAGCAGAGTCAAACGCAGTGACTGTTTACCTGTATGCCAGAGGTAAGAGTCTCCAGCAGCTCCAGCTTATTAACTATTGAATATGTATAGTATGGTGTAGTAGTTTTGCTTCGACGATGCACAATAATCATCAGGACGGTTAGCGGGTAAAGGCAAACATTGATCAGTCACTTTACTGTAACGCAGCTCTTAAAACCAGGAAGAGACAACCCTTATGCCATATGACAATATCTAAAATCTAAGTCTCATTTCACGATATTGAAATAATATTGATATATTGCCCAGCTGTAGTCGTAGTTAAAATGAGCTCCACCGTGACTACAGCATTAATGTACTGACGTAGAAACATTTCAATAATAATAATAATAATAATGTGATACTGTGACATTTTGGATGCTGGACTTGGATGTGGTATTATTACTTTTACTCAAGTCAATGAGTTGAAAACTTCTTCCACCAATGACCTTGGATTACAAGCTGGAGATAAGCCGCTGTAAACGTCAAGTGTACATTTCAAACCTTTACTCTTGACCTTGAGAAGTGTCGGTACATTTTAAGTAGATTGATTCTTATCTACATCCTTCCCTAGCAGATCGAAGGGCATAGTTCTCCTGTATTTACATCTTAAATATGTATTTATGCCCTTTTATGTCCGTTGTTCCTGCTCCATGCAGCAGTAATTAAATTCTATGGGATTCTGAACTCGAGGACCTCGGGCTGCAATTAACTCTTTTTTTTCTTTTGTCATCATTGATTGACCCGAGTATTTTCTCGTTTGTTGTTTCATCTATAAAATGGTGAAATGTGCTTTTTATGATTTCCTAGAGCCCAAGGTGACATTTATATTGTCAAAATTAAATCTTTCATTTATTACATTTAATACATTAATACATTTATTACATTTAATACATTTAATACATTTATTACATTTAATACATTTAATACATTAATACATTTATTACATTTAATACATTTAATACATTTAATACATTTATTACATTTAATACATTTAATACATTTAATACATTTAATACATTTATTACATTTAATACATTTAATACATTTAATACATTACATTCCCTGAAAAGATTTCTGGAAATTGAAAATGAATTCTCTGTCGATCAATTCATTGTTTTAGTTCTACTTGCACGTTTAAGTTGTTGCGTGGACTCAGCCAGAGGAGATTAAACATGAATCTTGGGTGACGTGAGCTTCAGTGCATCTTTGATAGACTTTTATTTTTATGCATCTTATTCCCATCCAGTTACAGTCACAATATCCATAATGTATATAAATATCTATAGAATATTTGTCAGAAGCTCAACAGTGAAATGTTCAGCACAGTCTTTACACTCTTCATGGGTCGGCCACCTCTCTGTTCTGGGTGTGGATCCCGGATTGAGTTTCCGGCACTAGACGCCTGAATCACCAGAGCAAACTGTGCTTTTAGTTTATCCAGCAGGACAGTCCATTAACTTTTAGCTTTTCATCGACGCGCGTGCTGCCTGAATGTTAAAAGTACGATATAAAAAGTCTATATCAGTATTGTTTTCAACCAAACAAATCAATGTTTATCCCTAAAGGACAATTTCTTTCTACTTCATTACACATCACATCCAGAAATACCCTTTCTCTTCTGAAAGTGGGTTAGCACACAGTTAAAATAACGATTTATTTTCTTTTACAAATGTGATTTCGCATCACGACATCCTTTCTCTTCCCCCAGCTGCTGACCTCCTCCTCATCCCTTTGGTTGTCGGCGTCTCCTCTGCCTTGTTTGTGGGCATCGTCATCATCTCAACGGTAACCTGTTGCTTCATGAAGCGACTGGCGAGGCAGCGCGTTCCAAAATAAGTAAATCCGCTGTTTGCCGCCCGTCTGAAGTCTGAATGTTCGCGAAGATGCACAACGAGGTGATGCACAGAGCAAAATGGATGAAATGGCCGAGAATAGAATAACTTCTAGACAAGATTGAAGTGAAATTGTTTTGTGTTTTGACCTACCTGTATAACAATCAATGCCAAAAGATTCTGTTTTATATTCTCTTGTATTTTTATATCCAAACCTTCTCTGAACATATTTTAGGCATCAGCCGGTGTAATCATTTTAGATTTTTAAAGCCACCATCCAATGACCCCTTCTGGGCAAAGACTTATCATTGTTAATGATCCCTTTGTCCCAGCTTCACATTCTGCTCCAAATTTGAAAAGGGTAAAAAAAAAAATAGACATAGATACGCAAGAATGTTACGACAAGGTAAAAGTAAAGAAGCTGCTGCAGGTTTGTTTTGCGTCTCTGATGTGAGGAATATCTCGGATACTGTAAAAGTATAGTTTCTAATGAAAAGCCAAACAAACTCCGTGTAAAGGTACTTAATGCGTCTCAGCCTGTCGGGTGTTTTGTATAATGCTGGTTCATCCTACATTAAGAAACGGTTCTATTTTCACACAAAGAATATTCTGTGTCCCCCCGCCCCCCCCCCCCCACCACAAATCCTTGATATTGTTCCAGTTGTTCCTTTCCTTCAAACTGCATGTTTTGTTTTTATTCCAAATGTCTGTGCATGGTTAAGCCTCTAGCACTGCCACTGACAGTCACATGAATGCTGATGGGAGCAGTTCAGCCTCCAGAAACTTAATATGAGCAGGGGCCGTCCACCGCCTGCTGCACGCTGCATGTAAACAAAGTGTGTGTCTGTTACTTAATAAGGAAAGCGCTGTCTTGGGGGGTTTTTTTTTCTGATGCCAAGACCAATTGAGTATCAATTCTAAACACAAGCATTCTTGGCCTGTGACGCTTCACGCTGAAGTGAGTTTTCTATACGCACTTGTATAGATTTGTCAAAGAGAAATGGAAGAGATATCCATTATGCACTGAGCTAAAATGTAAATATTGTATGGAGTTTAGCTGTTTTATTTTTCTTAATGTGAGTAAGACTATGCTGTCTTTGGCAAAGCACCTGTGTTTAACATTCTGCAGCAGTCTGCTCATTTCAAGCACTTGGACACAAATGGGACCGGGTCCAAAGCCCCTCGGTATCCTTCTTTTACTTGACTTTCTTCCAGCTGTCACTTCTTTGCTGTACTTGAGTGAATACTTTTCAGTACTGTGAAAAAGAATCCTCTGTTTGTTACACTGAGGAACAGGAAAACGGTTGTGTTGTTTCACACTGTTTAGGTTACTTGTTCCCGAGGTGAAAAGAGTCGTATGACCATAGTAGTTGAGTTAAATCTCACTATCGACGTCATCATGTGGTTCAGTTCGACGTTTCTGCAGCCGAGACTTATTATGATCTGTTGGACAGATTTACTGTCTGCACACTTATAATTAGTGAAATCCATCCTCCTCTTCCTGTCCAAAGTAACACTTATGAAAGGTTTGGTCATGCGAGCGTGGCCGCATTGTGTGATCACTTAAAGTTAGCTACATGTTCGTGGAAAGGAGGAAGAAAGTACAATTTGTTGTTATCCAGCTTATTCCAGGTAATGTTTCCTGCTTTTCTTTCTAAATGTGTTTGCACTGAGCTCTACTTCAAGGTCTCAGTGTGTCTTTACTGTCCGTCTCTGTCTCCTGCTGGGTTTTCCATGTGAGAGTCCCTCTAAATCTGCCTGTCCTGCCTGTCCTGCCTAACCTGCGCGCTCTAAACCCCTGATTATAAATGATATTCACGGACATTAGGAAATAAAACTCACAGCTCTGCTTGCTTCCTGAGCCACTTTGTTCCAGATCAACTACTCAAAGCTGATTTGTTCCCTCACATACCCACCCACCACATGATTACACACTTTTGCACACATACACAAACAGATTCACGTGCACACACAGCACAGTGGTGGCTGGCTGGTATTTCGGATGAAAATATCTGCGTGTTCATCTCTAATCCCTGTTTATGGCTGCAGTTTGTGTCCTACTGCCCTTCCCCCCCCCCCCCCCTCTCTCTCTATGTTACAGAGTCGGCGTGGCTCGCAATCCACTCATTTCAATCTTTGTTCCCTGAGAAATACAGCCAGCTGTATAAAGTGTAGCACATAGCGTGCACAGTGTGAAAGCTGCTGTCTAAGTTGTGCTTTTGTTTGAGGATGTATTAAACCCTTTTATGAAGGTGTTATGTTTCGTTTGGATTGTTTACTCTTGCTTTAATACCACTGTTCCTGAATGCATCTTGCTGCCATCGAAATATATATGGGCGGGTTATAACTCAGTTTGTTTCTCATGGTGCTTTGGCGAACCTGCCAGTTAATAAACCAATAAACCACTCTGGATTTATAACGTCCCTCTGGTTTTATTTATTCCTTTTATTTTCTACTACTGTGACAAAAGTCTGTTTTCAGCAGATAACCTGGACATGTTCATATTGGAGGGTCACTGGAGACAGCCGAGGTGTTTATGTGTGTGGACGGGAATAATCAATTCCGTCTATAAAAGTGTTCATGTGCTAGTTGCATATTTTCCATCCACATAGTATGAAAAAAACTAAAGTTTCCTGTGGTTGCTGCTGTTTCCAAGTCAGGACCAGCCAAGCAGAGGTTTGTATTTCAGCTCAAATGAACCCATCAGCACTTTGGGAGGCAGAATATTTGTCTTGTATTTTTACAGAATAAGATGTACTCGTGCAATCCAACTAATACTACAAGCATTTAACTTTTCAGGTCTTAATTAATATATTCAACAACTTATGTTGGGTTGAGAAATACCTCTACATGTAGAGCGAGAGCCTCATGGTGGAACATAAGTCTTGATGCATTTATACTGGCTGCATTACATGCTCAATATCTCATGCCAGCTTTCATTTGATTCATTAATTAATTGTGTAATTGATCCATTTATGTAATTTACAGTGCATCACAGCATCAGACAGACAAAACATTTTGGAATCTGTTGCTGATTCAGTTCCATTTGCAAACAACAATAACAATAACATCAGCTCCACCGAGCGTTTTAGCATCTTTCCGCTCATTGTTTTGTTTTTTATGGCCTGCAGCTTTCCTGTTTTACCAACCTTGTTTCTAGACAGACAGCTGTTTTCAGTAAAGAAGCCACTGAGTACTACCTGCCCTGCAGAGTTGGCCAGAAACACAACTCCAGATGAATTCCAATGTTGTTCCTTTTTCTGCTGGACATTTTTCAAAAACAAGTTTATATCATGATTTATGTCAGTGGCCAGATTCTGCTTTAATAACGACATTTGAGTCAAGTGTTTTCATTCCCCCTCCCCCAACCCCCCCTCATTGTGTTCATGCAGCAATGATGTCATTTCCAATCGGATCAGAAATGTGTCGCATTAATTGAAACCATCAAAGAAATATAGCACGTGACGGTTCCCTTTCATATGTCCAAAAGAAAGATAAGAAAGAATGTCAAAAAAGAAATCCAAGAAACAGATTATTTTAATTTTCAAGCATAACATTTGATGGAACATATTAAATTCTAATATTGATGCTGCCTCTAAAACTACCTGTGCCTTCCTGAGCTGCCATGGTATTACAGTATATCAGTTTACAGAGCATTACATCACTAATGCAAACACTGTACCAATGTTAATCCTGTTCTTCCTGTATGACTTCAGAGGGACGTGGCAGGCAGACTAACAGAGGCTTTGTGGCAAACTGATAAGACGCTGCGCTGCCTGTGATTGGTTTGTTGACGTACCTGCTCTCCCAACCCATTCCTGCCAGCTGAATGTCTTCCAGAATGAAACATGCAACATACACTGGAGGCCCGGTGCCCTTACGCTGCAAGGCCTGTTTGACGAGGTCGCTGATTTCTTCTATGAAATGTGTTCTACAACCAGCTTTACTATAAATAAAGATCCTGAGGGCTTTTTATTACAACATTTAAATACATTTAATATTTCAAAGACTGGTAACAGGGGGGGAAACAGCCTGTCTCTATCCAAAGGTCAAGAATCTACCTGCCAGCACCTCGAAAGCTCCCAAATTAACAAATCGCTTGTTTGTTTGATCCTTCAACAAAAAATGGACACATTTTATCAAAACTTTATACTTGATAAAGACTTTGTCTTGTGCAACAGCTTGCTTACAGTACATTATTCTATCAGCACATGATAAAAATCAATCCATTGCAATAATGTTCAATGAATTATTGCACAGTAGTTAATACTATCAGCACAAAAGAAACTAGGAATGATTCAGAAGCCACTGACTTATGGATAACGTCACACCTGAATAACAACATAAAGATACAATTGACATCTACATCTTGACCAAAATATATCTTTACACACTAAAAACAGAACATATTTACATATCGTGCAAGTTCCTTGCTCTTGCTCTTCAGTCCATCATGTTTTTTAAGACCTCTGTCCTTTCCTCATTTATCCCTCCAGCCCAGCAGCAAGGATCATCTCTGGTAGCTGCAGGACCACGATCGAGGCGTCACCAGCTCCCAGAAGCTATTCTATTGAGACGGAGTAGAAGAATCGGTATCTAAATATGGTAACATTATCTGTAATCCTTTTATACATTTCATCTGTATGATTTAACATCCATTTATCATCACTTAATAATCTCATTTAACGGATGTCACGTTTATTTTTAGACAGCAGTTATCTGTGTTAAGCCATTGTGTGTGTGTGTGTGTGAATGACGCCACTGGCTTTGGATGCCTTGGCTGGTAGTTCATAGTGGAATAAGTATGTTAAGTACATCTGTGCCCATCTGTCAGGCAAATCCTTCACATCTGTGACTTCATCAAACGCTTCGGGTTGGAAGGAGGGCTTTGAAACATGTTAGATTTTTTACAAAAGTACCTTTTCCTTTACACATGTGGCTCTCCTACATGGGCTCGTGTGTGTAAATGGGTGTGCCGCCTCTTTAAGAACAAGTTTCTGCAATTGATATGCGTGTCTACATGTTCGCACATACTCTGTGTAGTAACAGATGCTCATGAATGACTGGAGATAAGAACAGACGACAAAGCCAGGATTATGAAACAGTGAAAGCAGTCAGATTCATTTGGTTACTGCCGTCTGTATGACGTCCAATATCAAAGTACAAGTCACGTAATGTATTCATGTAGTATGTTACTTTAGTGTATTTATTTGTATTTCAAGTTTATTCCCCTGCTGGCCTATTTTCAAAATGTGTTTTTAAATACTTTTCCAGGTGTTCATATGTCTGTCTCTCTGTTTGTGGACAGATTAAGTCAACGCCATAGTGTCACAACCATGCAGGATGTATTCACTAAGCTTTACAGATCCAAGCAAGGGCCACGGAAGAAGGGGGGAAGGAAGTACGAAAGGGGTCATTGGCTCGCCCCTGGCCCGATTTGATGTCCTGGCTGGTGTGATCCTACGGCTAGTTGATTATATTTCAGACAAATCCCTGCTTCTGTTGTATAGACATAGGGATGTTTGTCTTGCTTCACAAAGCTATAATTAAAGAGTAAGTCCTGTCCCAACATCACTCCTTTGAACCTTCCCAGTGCTACAGGAACCGTACACATGCAGGTGGAGTACATACCCCTGTCCGAGGGCAGTGTATCTGAGCGTACCACTCCTGGCAGTACAGACACACCTGGACACCCTGGCCGAGGAAGAGACACGCCCACATGATGACGTTGAACACGGGGCTCTGTCGCTTGTCGTTCATGGTAAAGTTGAACACCACTAAGAGAGGACGACACGAAGGAATGTTGTTGTAGATTTTGTGTGAAGGCTATGTGTGGTTAAATAGTAACCGGCTCAGATGTGTGCGAGTAAGGAGAGGAACAGACAGTAAGGACACAATGCACTATAGGAAGGTCGTCCGTTCAAAGAAGCTACTAAATGTGTGTTAGAGTGAATAATTACTCATTTTATCTTTAAAGTCTTGAAGCTGCAGTCCAGAATGTATTTACATATTTTTAACAAGCTATTTAATTCAGACACACTGCTTTCACTGATTTTAGCAACGGTAATGAATTTAACATTTAACATATTTTTCACTCTCCTTCTTATTATTTGACTTTATTTTAAAAGGCATGGATGTTATCAAATGCTTTCCTCCAGCACCATTCATGTGTATATCATCGTGAAAGATTGTTCCTTAAATAATGAGTGTGACCCTCACCTCCAAAGATGGCAAAGAGGCAGAACATGACGGGATAGAAGAAGCCGAAGCCCATGGTCAAGGCGTACTCATGGGCGACAGCAGAGACGATGAACACGGAGAGCATGGCAGCTGTTCGGAATTTCCTTTTCGACAGCTGCGGGGATCAGAGAAAGAAAGGGTTTGGTCCGGGGGTCGCGCTGGTTCAGCGGGGAATTTGTGTCACCAGACTTACAGGATGAGTGTTAAACTACTATAAGCACTTTATCATGTGACATGCTGGAAATACAGACAAAACCCATTCTTGTTTTGTTTAATATGATCTATTCTATGTGATTGTAGGTCTGCTGTACTGGCACTCTGCTCACCCAGAGGAAATCTCTGTATCCGTAGTAGTAGAGCCAGTCATGAACCACTATGTTCCAGGTGCGGTAATAGTTGGTGAAAGACGTCGAGTTCCACCAGTCCTGGAAAATCAAAGGTTTGGACCCAATCAATTGTGGTGTAAGTTGCATCTTTATTTCAGGTTTTAGGCACCACACAGATTCTTCTTCCTGACTTACAATCAATAAAGCTCTTTCCCCCCGCCTCACAAATAAATAAATCATACTGCCGGACTTGCATGAGCGCATTAGTCAAAACCCATGAGCACTAAACTGCAGTCTATCAACAGAAAATGATGATGGAGAAGGTAAAACTGTTGTGGGACCGTCAGGCCTCTAATCCCCCCCCCCTGTGATTAATCAAAAATGTTCCCATCTAGAAAAGCAAGCATATCTAAACAAAGAATGTGTTCACAGGAGGGATGATGCCACACAAAATCAGCCATGCCACACACCTTGTAAAACATTCTGTCTGCAAAACACAGCAGCTCCCCAAAGAGGTTGAGCCAGCAGTGAAGGAAGGCAAAGAAACACAAGAGGAGGAGCATTATACCTGAGAGAGGGAGAGAGAATAAGTTTGAGGGACACTTGTATTCTGGGCATTGCTCCCAGCGTTCTCAGAAGAGTTGTAACTTGACTCTGAAATCAGTACTTACTCAAAACGCTATTCACTTAAAGAGAGTAATAAACATGCCAGGCTTTAAAACCTGCATTTCATTGCATATTCATATTTAATCTTATCACTGACATCCAAACACTAGACTCGTTTCCTCTATTTCCATATCAAGTGATACATTAACCAGCATCGACTCATACAGATAAGAGATAACAGAGGTCGTAAGCACAAGTGACGTTACAAATGAAGAGGAACTTTAATCGTTACGTTTGTTTTACACATGATTCCCTTCTTATGTTGCCTGACGCATCTTCCAGAACAAGCTCCGTGCAGAGTAGAAAGCAGAAAGTACACTACCTGGTAATATTGAGTTGAACACAGCCAGAACCATTGTCCGTTTACTGAAAGGCTGGTCGGTCTCAGTTTGGAATAAAGGGACACAAAGGCGGACGAGGACGAAGTAGCCGTAGAACAAGCATCCTAAGATCTGAAAATGTTGCGTTATAAGGAAAAGGAAATGAAATATAGAGCACAGTAGTAAACTGGAGATAGTGGTGTAATCTAAGACATCAGAGATTGAAGAAGGAGTGTATGATTGCATGAGGTTACCCAGCGATACACAAGTGCTATGAGCAACGTCTAGGTCATTGACCTTCTTCGTGCATAATCTTACTGAAAGGTGATAAGTGGGAAAATGAACTTTCAACAGCACAAATAAAATGTCATCTTACCATACCAAGGGTGACGCCGACATACGTCCATCTTATGTGCGTATTCCTGCGAAGAAGAGACAGGATGTCACTACACTATGTATACAGGGAATCAAGCACAGAAGGGCAAGACACCTATGAGCACATCTCTGGCAAACACAAGATTTAAAGCAATACTTCTGCATGACTCTGAGAAACTCAGTTCAACAGATCTGTCAATTAAATCAATGTGTTGGTCGACTAGGAAATTCTTTAGTGGAGGAAAGCCGTAATGCATCGTGTGCATTCACACTCACAGTTTGCTTTCCTCACAGACCTTTTTCTTTGTCATAATAAACTGTAAAATGAAAACCAGGACAGCGATTATTAACTAATTATTTACGCAGCTTTGCTTTTGCTCTTACTTGAAAAAGGTCTATTAGTGATTGTACAATTCTACCACTATGCTGCCACATCTTTTGGATTAGTGGCACAAAGTTAATATTAACACTCAGTTTCATGTCAGCTGCACTCACATTACTTTAACAATCACAAGGGGCAATATGTCTCACCGAGGATACGATTCCCTGTAGATGAGTGTTGGACAGAAGAGGAAGTACAGATAGCTGGACAATGATGGGATTCTGGGACTTTCTCCTGGAAAGCAAAGACAATTCATTTAGGATGACCATCAACGCGGAGGGGTCCAGTTTTGAGTCCTAAAATCTGGCAGTAAAATAACTTTTATCCGTCAGTCGTTGTCTCGAATGATATAAAAAGAGCTGATTTAAGGTCTGTAGGTTCGGAAATAAGCTTCTCGTTTCAATGTTCTTGTTTCATTATGTGGCATAATACCAGCCATTAACAGCTCCATTTGTGAACACTAAAGCTTTACGGTGCCTTAATACAGGGACCTGCTAACAAATGGCTGCCTTAAAAATTAAACTACAGTGAGTTTATTACAAAATCGTTAAGCCATTAAGTGAAATTGTCTGCCTTAAAGTCTCTAATCTTTTTCTGCCAGAAAATTAATCATTTTAAGCTCCAACTTTTTACTAATGACATTTAAAACTTCTGTTTTTGGGAAACATTTCATTTAACAGAACTTGTGAAAATCTGTGTTTAAAAAAAAAACTAATTCCAAAACCACATTTCAACCCTGGACACGTCTATAAAGCTGTTTTATTCAGCACCCTACAGCTTCCTCCTTTAGGCATTTTGCTGCACTAAGTATTCATGTCTGCTGTAAGTTTTACCGTCAAAGAACGATTCTTCACCACTATCAAACTTTTACAATAGGATCTCATGGGACTGCTCATACTCAAGGTTATTTATTGCGTGTGGGTGTATTCATTGTTAGTTTTAACTTCAGCTTTACTCATTAGAAGGTAACCTGCTGAGGTCTCTTCAGATCATTTTTCTCCGATGTCTGAGAGAGTCACTGTGAGTAATGATACTGCCTGAGGAGTAAACACACCTGACATCAATACAATGCAGCACAGTACCTTCCTTTGGTGTAGTCTTCATGATAACAGGAGCAGTTTCTCTCATGAATGAGTAGCTCTTCATCAGGAATCGAATCTAAGGAAAATGGATAGTTATTATGTGAAGTGAGACACAATGCATCAACATTAACTGCTTCACTGTCTGTCTTTATTGCATGCATGGTGTTTGAAGGAAACAGCTACATCTTTGTGGCCTCAATGATGCATTATTTAGCTCACTTCTGTAATTAATCGTTCGGAGGAACAACAAAAGGGAACTATAGCACGACGGGGGCACATTTGGGGAACTAGTTTTATAATTTTATCCTAAACGGCTGTTCAGACGTTATGCGTCATCAATCTGCATACAGCAGGGAAACATTTACTCTTTTTGAACAGTTTATTAAAGTAAACACATTCAATTATGCATAAAAAAAATCAATTTAAAGCAGTTTATATATGGGAGGGAGAGCATCAGAATTACCAGCTCCCAGGTCAGATAAGGATAAGGACCGGGTTTCACAAAAGCATCTAAGCACTGGGATTATCTCACTCCATCCAAAGAAGCTAAAATGATCGCAGGACTAAGACGGTTTTGGAAGGCCGGGGCGGTGTGATAGAGAGGATGAGGAGGTATTACAGTGTGCATCAGTGATGTTCAAACATTGGCTACACTGAGATCTACTTTCTCTTTTGGTGACTGTCCAGCTGGAAGACTCACATCTCACTCGCATTTCTTCGGGCAGCAGGCTTTTCTTATCCCAATGTTACTGCTGATGGCTGCATATATCATTTGGATTACCTATGAAGATCATTTTATCTAAAGTTTGTCCTGACATCGTGCTGAGCAGCAGTTTACAAGGTGATTAAAACGAGAAGTGACACTATTTGGAACTCCAATCAACCTTTATTATTTCCTCAGAGAAAGCGGCGACCTGCTGCTTTTGTGAAATCACGAAATGAAGTGCTCATGTCAGCTGTTTCATTCATACTCACTATTACTGATTAATAAATGCATCATTGTTTGGCTACCGGCTGACTAGCAGCATCCAATCACATTCATACACGTGTCCTAGTTGGCGATTCCTCATGTTAGCCGTGCTTGCTGCCACGGCTCCCTCCAAGCAGCCAACTTGCTAAGCTCTAATCATCAAGTGTGTTATCTCTGATTCTGTACCATTTCTGTACGTGTTGAAGGGAGATTAGTTCTTATCGCAGAATCCTCGATGCTGCTCAGATTCTTTGAGAGTGTCCTAAAAGAGCAGAGCTTTTGGCTCTGAGCAGAGCAGAGGCTCTGACCTCGCCACTATATGATAACTTCCCCCTGGAGGGAAGGTAGACTCAGAGCCTTCAGGCGGATGCTGCAGATGGAGGTGGGGGCTTTTGAAATGGCTGCAGCAGTCGCAGCAAGCAGCAGAGCAAAGGAGTGAACCGAGCACTGATGGCTTAAGTACACCGCTGTGATTGAAAGGGTGCGCTGGATATATGCTGCAGTGGGAGGATTATGCCGTGTTGAATGTAGCACCAGAATCGATTTGAGCTGCCTGAAGAGGCTCGGAAGCATTGCTTCATCAAGTATATACAATAAATAATCCCCCATCCATACATCTGAATAACATTTCTTTATTATGAAAGAAGTAGAGTTTGACACAGAGGGAATTTAAGTTTTAAAGGTTCTTTTCCTGTATTCAAAAAACACTTTGTCATCAAGTAATGTTATATGTATATATATATATATATATATATATATATATATATATATATATATATATATATATATATTATAATCTAATGATATATGGGCCAATATTTATACATTACGTAAGCAAATCCCTTACATTTGGTAATGAAGAATTGTGACTAAGATATGTCTTCAGCTGGACATTTATAGGTTAAAACTCTGATGGACAAATGCAATGCAGACTTATGTTTGCCATTTCTGTTCTGCATTTTCTCGTTAGGAATCTGCCAACACACATCCCGATACGTTACATCTCTAATACATGCTGAAGTGGCAGTCCAACACTTTAGCACCACTGTTCTCTATAAATATGACTGTTATTCCTCAAACACTCACCTGCTCAAGTATCACAATGAACCGCGAGGCTGGTGGCAGCTGGTAGTGTACAACCACGTGGATGGGGAACAGTCCCAGTACGTAGGTCTGCACTGCGGACAGGACCAGGCCCGTGCCGAGAGACAGCCACAACTTAGAGCGGCTGCTGTGGTACAAAGATCCCCAAAACACCAGGGTGAGGTAGGGGACGAACAGGGTGTAGACAAACATCACGCCCCAGGCCCAGGTGACCGTGCCCAGCTGTCCAAAGGCGAAGAACAGCAGGTCGAACTCCAACACAAACCTGAGATTGCATAAAAAAGGACAACCTATAATCATTAAATGAAGATAATTAGCAAATTATTATTAGGAAGAGATTTAGTTCAGTTGAAATTAAGGATAATTATTTAGGTGATGTGCGATACTTGCCACTGTGCTCTGTTTTAGCTTTAATCATTTCAGTTATTTTAAAGCATGATTGTCTTTAATACATGTCAGGTAAAGTTAAATGCATTGAATTGTTCTCATTCCTTTCTCTGAAAAGAACCCTCTGGTGATAGCAATAATAGATTTCAAATAGCCATTCCCTCATTGCAGCATGTCGAAGGGTTGAATTCAAAACGGCACCTTATATCTAAATATCGTTTTTATTTCATCATGTCATTCTGTCCATTTTAAAATCAATGTTGACTGTGGGCGGATGTATCGAAAATAATTTCCCGCTGGAGAAGCATAAGAATTAAACTCACAATCTCATGTCTGCAACGAATCATTACTGAGCCGCCCAAAGCAACAGCAGAAATACTCAGAGGGATTGATCGCTCTATCTTTCAGCTGCCAAATGGGCAGAAAGGCAGGCAGAGAAGGAGGGAGGGACACAATAAGAAAAGAAAAAGAAGATAAGAACTTTTTAAAGGCTTTGGGGTTCTTTAGTTTCTTTTAGATTTACTTCAAGGTCATGCAGTTTGACACGCGCACACGCACACGCACACGCGCTCGCACACACTTGCACACGTCACACTGACCTGCCCTGGTCGATGTAGTCGACAGCCAGCGTGCTCAGACAGAAGATGAGGAGCACGGCGATGAACATGTGGTAGATGGTCCTGATGTGGTTGATCTCAAACAGTTCACTGATGAAGAGGAGGAGAACTGTCTTTTTAAAATAGCTGTGTGAATTTTCTACATTGGAAATAGACCGCAAGTCTTTCATACTTACTCCAACAGTGACGGCCTGTCCATAAACACTTTGCCGTCGTCCATTCTCTGAGATCTAACACAAACGACAGAAAGAAGGACACACACACGTTTTACTGCAGGTAATGAGACGACACACATATCTCCTAGAGATCAACGAGATATGTGTGTTAGATGAAGTTGCCTCCTCGTTCTCCTCACCTGTTGTTCGTCGTCTTTCCATTAACTGCTGGCTGTATTTGAGTAAAAGACTGGACCGACTCATTCAGAGCTTTGTCAAGTAAATCACTGAGCTGATCCTGGACCTGCTCCAGGACCTTCACCTTCATCTTCTACAGGAGGACACACAGGAGACAATATCGTCTTAGCTTTCAACTTAAGGCCTTAATGTTTCCAGGAGAGAAAGCATTGGGTTGTAACAAAGTTT
The DNA here is from genome assembly GCF_900634415.1 of Cottoperca gobio. Classification (NCBI taxonomy): domain Eukaryota; kingdom Metazoa; phylum Chordata; class Actinopteri; order Perciformes; family Bovichtidae; genus Cottoperca; species Cottoperca gobio. The sequence continues at coordinate 20,322,516 of NC_041359.1, forward strand.
ACTAAATAAATGTAATTGTCATCAGTTACAGTTAAACAATTAACAAAATAATTACATTATAGCTACTAAAGAAAATGTTGGTGATTGCAAAGGATTACAGTCAAATACATATGTTTATTCTGTTGCTCTGTTCCCATCTTTATCCAAGTTATACTGAAGAACTTTTAATAAATGTTTGACAGTAATCAGTGTGTGACGTTTACACTGCCTGGTTTTTAGGACAGCAGCTGTTGCTTAGGAGGTAGAGTGGGTCGTGGAGTGGAGGGACGGTGGTTCGATCCCCAGCCCCAGCATGTCGAAGTGTCCTCGGGCAAAATACTGAACCCTAAATTGCTCCCGATGGCCAACGGTGTGTGAGTGAATGGTCATTTTTATTGTACACCTTGTATGGTAGCCTCTGACTCTGTGTGAATGGGTGAATGCTGACATGTGTTGTAAAGCGCTCTATAAAAGCAGTTCATTTTCAGCTTGATTGTCCATTACATTTACCTGAGCATCTTTCTGCCACTGTCTCAGATGTTCCTGTTGTACATTATTATGGTCTCCAACTGCAGAGAGAAGAGAATTGCAAATATATTGTACATATTGAATTAATATTCAGAGCAAAACGAAGTTAATCAATAATCATACATAAAGCAATTTAAGAAAAGCAATTTTAACTTTATTATAATTTCACAAATCAACACATTAAAAAGTATGCAATCTTTCAGTATTGTTCTACAGTAAATGTTCTTTTTCTTGAATAAATACAATAAATACATCTTACATATTAAAATGTAAATTATTATGTAAGTAATGAAACAATTATGCGAAGAAAGACACATTCTTTATATAAATGGATGAGTATGTAAATATGTTATTGACCATACCGTGACTGGAGATCTTCTTCTCTGACTGATGGGACTTTACGTTTCGCTGCCACACGCCGCTAGATGGCTCTGCCGTTGTCATGGTTACCCCCGTATGACTACCTACTGGGACTCAGGCGGACGACCCTGTGCATACAAACGTTGTTGGTTTGTCTCAATCGCAGAATAAACGACGATAAGAGTTTTGCATTTGTTATCAACATTGTGAAATGTGGCCGATTAACGCTGCCAGGTCCTTATCTGCCAAATTTAGCCTGTTGCTTGTTTGGAGAGACGCCATCAGGTGACCACATTGACCTCACTCACAACAGTTTGGTTCCACATGGCACAGTTTGTGGTTATTATCGGAGGTAAATCTGTGCTGGATCACTGAAACACGGTGCATTGCCCTCTACGGATTGATTCAGTGCAAAGAAAGGTCTGTTTGACCTTTAAAGAGCTGCGACATCACAGGACGGATGTGCAACATGCAGTGCAGCAAAAGCTTTTACCCCGTGTCATTTACAGTGAATTCACCCTTTGTTGAATCTTGTCTCGTCGAGAATCTCCAGCTATAAATGAAGAGATTTAAATGAGGTCACAGGCCCGTTGCTGGCAGGTTGCCTCATGTCGAAAAGCATTAATATTCCGGATGAGCCTTGAGGAGGAGGATCCCAAAAGTGCACTACCTCCTGGTCTGTATGCAGAAACTTATAGTGGGTCAGGGGTTCTGAACTGTAGTAACCGTCAGTGTTTTTCCATAACAAGAAGGTTATCACCAGTCGTTTGAGGTCAAGCTAAACAATGTAAACAAATGATAAAGCCGACCGACCTGTCCCGAGTAGAAGTGCACACCCTGACGATAAGATGCACAGAAGACTGACGAAGAGGTACAAGACACAGCGTGACCTCATTTTCTAATCCGTGCTGTTTGATCATTCCTCAGAAAAATGTCAACACAGCAGATAAGCTCTGCACAGATTATACTTTATGTGCCTGCAGATGATGAGATGGCAGAGAAAGAGATGAAAACAAACGGGAAGTTGAGGGTGGGGAATCGGATTTATTCTCTTTTATTCTCGCCCACTTGCAGCCCGTCTTACTTTCCTCTCATTTGCCTTTAATGAATGATCCATTTAAAAACAAAGAAAACATCTGATTTAAACATCTGAATTAAATAATTAATCCGCTGTTTTCAAGAACGGCAAGTAATAATTCCATCAAATGGCCTTTTCAGAAACAGGAAATAGGACATATTTGACGATGCCTTTAATATTAATGAATCTTATTGGAACAGCATAACATGGGTGTCGAGTCATCACCCACAGGAAATTGGATTTGGGTTTATGGCTCATCTCCACCTCTTTTGGCAGCTACATTTGGACAAAGTGAAGGACACGTAGGTAATAGCTACAGTACGATAAGGGGTATGATATCTTCAGGGAGTCTTACAAACGTTTGGCTGAGGTGTTCATTGATGATCCTCACTGAACAGCAGACTTTGACAAACTACGCAGCACAGGGGTTGGATATTCAGGGACGTTAAACAGGTTTATAATCTGAGTATTGAGCTTCGATCAGGACATTAGCCTGATGTCCTTAAGTAGTGTCTCCCTAACCACAACTTGTTAAACTATCATAATGTTGATGATAACTAATATAACTGTTAGAGATGAGAAATGAAAGAAACAAAGAAACATTTCGTATTTTGTTTTTAAGTTAAGTGGTTGTAAAGTTAATATTGCATTATTGTATTGTATTGTATAGTATTGATTACATCACAACTTTCCTTTAGAGAAAATATCAATAAAGTAAAAACCAAAGAGCAACTTGTATTAGATAGTTAGATAGATTTACAGAAAAGACTAAACTACTAAGAACGTTCAGCAGTCACAGAGTTTTGTATTTTTGTTTTTGTCAGATACGCGTCGGGCAGACGTTTGTCATCGAGTCAGATTTATACTCACTCAGTCTTCCAGCCTCTGGCTCAGGCAGCGTTCGAGTGGATGATTCGTGCGGAGAGAGAGTTGCTGGAGTGTTCTTAAGTAAGTCTGTCTCCCAGTTCTTGTGATCTGTGTCCTTTCCTTTTCCTCAAATTCTATTTTGCACTTTGCCCTTTTGGCTCCTGGGCCTGCCCCTCCTCTGGATGCATGAGGTCACGCAGCAGAACAGTGGAGCTTGTCCTCATGTCTCCTCTATTCACAGAAAAATTGTTATTGCAAAGTTTATTCATAGCAGGTATTTCATTATTGATTTCTATGCACTTTCTACTTGGCATAGCTAATGTCTGTAAAGGTTCTCAGACATCCAGGTGAAAGGTTTTGTACAAGGTCTGAGGCAAAGGCAAAGAAACAACATCGTGCTGCTTTTACTTCACTGGGATGTTTGACTGTGCTGAATAATGTGCATTGTTTGACACCAGAGGACTGTTTTCAAAATCACCTGCTGAAGGAGGAATCATTTCTCTGTGTTCACCTTAAATCTTAGTTTAAAACGTACATGTTGCGTACACGATGTTATTCACAGAACGAGGCATAACGGCAGCATATGTAACTCATAAAGCCACAGCTTCGACAAACACAGGAAGACCAGTCATGTGTGATGTATTGAAACTAAATGATCAACGTGACACATTTAATTTACTCTGAGGCCTGATTCTAAATGTTTGACATATTTAGAGACACCGTGTTCTGTTCTGTATTATTATGGTTTTTAGGAAATCGTCCCAAACTAACTGTTTGCTGTGTCCTTGTTCTTTCAAAATGTTTAACTTAGACAGTAATTTGAACAAACTGTGTCCTGTGTTGCTTCACTTGCTTACTTTACTATCATATTGCTATCTATCTTACTGAGATTATCCTCGTACTACGTTATATAATGGATTTTTTGATAACATGCACCATGTTGATGTGTTTTTCTGTTGTAGTCTAGGAGAGGGAGGGCTCATATTTCATTTTATACAAAAGCTGGACCCTCCCCGATATCTTAAGTCTATACATTAACAGAAACTATAAAGTGGTTAAAATACAGACTCTTGTTTCTTTTAAGCACATTTTAATTTCAGTATTTTTTAACATCTGCTCCATGTACCTCTTAAGAAGTGCGGGAATTTACCCGAAAACACCTACAAACGACACCCAAAGTAAATTAAAAGCTGCTCTTCAACCATTTGCACCAGCTGCATGATATCGGTCTCATTCAAAAGATAACTCTCTTATTGTTCTTGCAAAACAGTGAAGAATCACTCCAAGTGCTTCTGGCACTGAGTAATAGTGGTCTGAATATACTGAATTTGAAGAAAATACACACCGCCTGAATTTCTTTGTTGAAAAAGATGTCTGAAGATGAGTACAGCTGGAAGGTAAGAGCTGGAAAACACGATAGGAACATAGCACCAAGTGTTACCAAGTTCAGGTTAAAAGTTCAGAACAAAGGCACAAAAACTTAACATATTACACAGGTTTTTCTAAGAGTAACACCAGGCGTTCACAAGCTGTGCATTTTGGAGATATTATAATATTTATTGATAAAAAGGCCAGAAATAACCACCCGTTAAAGGTTAAAGGGTAAAAATCTCACACAACTAGAGTAGCGGAGTAAGACCAAGACAGTATAATGATGATATGTACACAGGATCATCTTTATTGAAAGAAGTTTCATGAGACAACAGTACTGTTTCTCAGCAGCTACAGAAGAAAGTACTGCATGCACTAAATCACACGCTTTAAACGAACCAACCAACGCACACATGTACAAACACATTTTGCATCTGTTTTCTTTTTTGTTCTTCTTCCACCACCCTGCCCTTCTCGTAGTCATAGTTATATTTCTGCATATTTAGGCTACAGTATCACATATTATTTACCTTGCCAGAATATTTTCAGTTTGGTTACAATTACTGTGAGACAAACACAATAAGACTGAAAATAAATTCTACAATCATCCAAACATTTACAGCTCAGGATACGACCACGGGGCATAACAGGGGGAATCGTTGTTTTCTTTGTGGTTTTCATTGTTTAACAGCTAATTGACACAAAACAAAAAGGGCATTCACATTCAACGCATGGTTTCTATAGGTTATGCAAACAAACTAAACTCCGATGATAGAGTAAAGTTTCTCAAGTTCAACGTACTTTTTGACAAAGAGGGGAACAAAGAGATGAAGCATAAAGAAAATAATGTGATAAAGTGCTTCATGCATTTCTGATGAGTCTAAAAATAATGGAAAGAGAGGCTCTGCCGGTGACGCTTGAGATTACAGCCCACAATGTATGTAACGTAATAATCTGGTGTGTACAGTACATGCTTACTGGGTAACTATACGGGACACATCTGGGGAAGGAAGCTCAGGGGAAGAAGATGTTAAAGTATAAGAGGGTAACAACTTTATGTTCAAGAGAGGCAATTAGGGAAAACATTTATTTTTCTAAATAATAACATTTTCACTCAGAAACAAACTTAATTGTAAGCTTTTTAGGACAACATTTAGTATATAGTACAGTGAGTTGAGCTATTCCCCCTTTTCCAGGCGTGTGCCCTATGAAAGTCTATATATCATGTTATATTGACGCTTATAATTTAAGTATTTTTATAGTTTGCCAGATGAAATTCAGCTCCTTTCCCCGAACACAGCAACATAAACACCAGGTCTGTTGCTCCCCTGTCTGTAAGTAAGTAAGTAGGTAGGTACCCCATTAGTGTTATAAATGATTTACACTATCATTTGCAGGCTGTAATCTAAAGCGTCTAAAATCTAAAACTGTTTGTTAAAAGTGAGAGACTGCTAAGAAGATACAACTCCTGTTCTCTCCCAACACACACACACACACACACACACACACACTCTCATCCTGACTGGCTGATCAGGACGTTAACGAGAGGTATGAGCATTAGTGTTTGTGTGTGTGGACTGTCAATCAACTTATCTGCTCAGATAGCTGAGACTGCACCCAAGTCGCACCAGATATGTAATATATTTATATTTTGGGGTCAAAGGTTAAATACCTCATTGCATGATGAGACACTATATCTGTGTGTGTGTGTGTGTGTGTGTGTGTGTGTGTGTGTGTGTGTGTGTGTGTGTGTGTGTGTGTGTGTGTGTGTGTGAGAGAGGGATAAGACGGGGCTGTAACAGCAGATAACCTAGAGTAAACCTTAGTTCATGTCTACATCGATAGCCTCTTTAACTGACTAACTACAATCAGGGCTTTGGTTTCAATGTGAGGTGGTTCATAACGTGACGTAGAATAAGTAATCTCCTAAACAGATTCATATTGGAACGCCGTTTTCATTCAATGACAAAACCTTCAAAGCACACATCAAAACAAAAGCAAACGCTTCTCATTCAAAAACTGCTATAAATTAAGAAGCTATACCAAATAAATAGCATTTAAAATAGAGCAAAATGAGAAATAATATGTCTTTTAAACTACAACTAGCAGTATAAAAATAGTTGCTACACAATTCTTGTTTCCCCCACTCTGCCTTACTTTTGGTTGACATGACATAAACTGAATATCTCACAGACGATCCCTGACAGGCAGTTTTTTGTAGGGATGATTTACAGTTTAAAAGTCTCTCTACTACAACACAGTCAGTCTTTTATAAACAATCAGGAATCATGTGTTTTAAAATGTACCCGTGGATCAGACAAAGTTGCTTTTTCAGACTAGTTAAAACCAGTGACGTGTACGAATGATTGAGTGTTTTATTTTAAACAATGTTCCACTATGGTTCTTCCTGTGCTGTGGTGAGAAAGCACCGCTACCAGAGACATCAAGCCTTAAGATTGAAAAGTTCTTCACGAAAAGTGTGATCTAAAGTTGGCTACTGATAGGGAGACGGGGATTATCTTAATCTAACAAGATAGAAACTTTGTAATATGGAATGTAAGTATCTGAAATATATCCTCACAGGGTACCAAAATACAAAACTGTCGAGTCTTGAAGCGTCTTGAGGAGTTAAAGACTGTACTGTATATTCAGTATAAACTTAATTTTCCTTTGTTTAATTTGAGTAAAAAAGGTCCAAAGTGTGAAATTGTCTAAATTAAGGCTTGGCCAAGTTTCAGCTGTGGCAGGTTTGTGTATTTTAGTTAAGTGTGTGTTGGTTACTGTGACACTGTTAAAAAAAAAAAATACAATACAGTATTGTAATTAGCCTGATGTTTTAGGGATGGAAGGAAAGGAGTCTGGATATATTCTATGTTTTTCTTATTGTCAACAAATGCCACGAGACAAAAGACATCAATGGAAGTATCTAAAGCCTGATACAGTATATAGGAGCTTATTCCTCTGTGCCAACGACCTCCATTGATTCCAAAAACACACAACACCAATGAGTCACACTGTTGTATTGGATGACATATTTCTTCATTACAATGAATCTGTGCACTGCAGTTTATTTTGAGTCCATCCCACACACACCATCCTGCGGCTGTAAAACCTCACTACAACACCAAATGTGTTTCAATTCACAGCTGAAAATAGTCCCCATATATATATATATATATACTCTGTTTTATATACTTCTGTTTTAGCAGTGCCTCGTAGTTTTTAGGAAATGACTGAGCTTTTTTAGTATAAATGAAACAATATACTCAGGGACTGTTTTTAAAAGATGTACGTCTTCAGATGTCTTGACACTGAGAGCCGCAGGTCGGCGTGAAACATGTGAAAATATTGACACAGAGTAACGCACTTGTTGGTTTTGGTCTTTTCATGAGATGTGTTGACAAAAACAAAAACATTGAAAAACAGCCTCATCTTTTAAACAAAATGTATTTCTAAGACCAAACTCCCCATTTATATTGTATTTTTTAGACTGAACCATTTCATGGTAATGTTGCCACACTCTTTCTATTTCATGTGTTTCCCAAGAAGACCAACATCAAAAATCAACATGCAGTCAAAAGTGTAAATAATATTAGCGTGAGCTCGAGGTTCACTGTTTTAATGTTGTTTTCAGATCCATACGTATGTTTAATAATAGTAATAATGATAAAGTCTAACATCAGTTTACATTTGTACTGGTTTTATGTCCACTGTCATACCTTCACTGAGACAAACAGCACCCCCTGGTGGTTCCCTACAGCACTGCACCTTCTCTACTATTTGTGGTCCCTTTTCACGAGCGCTGCAATATGTATTGGTATAAGCTGACAGATCAGGCGTTTGAGATGCAGTTCTTGCCACGGATCCTACTGACACCCACATATACCCCCACATCATTGTACAGGAAGGAGAAGGATTGAAGAGGAGCAAGCAGGGGAAGGAAAGGGGACACGGGAGAGATAGAGGTCTGTTTACAGCAGGTGAGGATAAGAAGGGAAGGAGAAGCTGTGAGGACATGATCGGCTGCATGCAGAGGTACAGAGGAGGCCTCAGAAAAGAAACGTCCGCCTGCAGAGAAACAGAGACAAACAGAGAAACAGAAAGTCAGAGCAGCCAGTGAATCATGCTGACGTTGCCAGAAGAATCATCTTCTGGTTTCTTCACTGAGAGTAAATTCTGCATGGAACATTCTGGGTCCATATTTAGACTTCTTAGGACGTAAAACCAGCACTGTGCAAAACTTGCTCTGCAGAAAACTTCACGGCAGCTTATAGAGCTACAGTATATTTCACCATATAGCACTTAGAAAGCAGTCTGCAGGTTATAGGAGCGTTATATAGTGTCAGCATATCACATGAATACTGGGTTTTAAGGAGCACATGATTAGGGTTTGAATTAAATTAGAGCTCTAGTTCTGCAAATGAAGTGTGAAGTTTCTAAATGATTTCAGTGTCGTCCCAGAGACAGGTAGTGTTGAATATTATTAACTTGTTAATATTAACATGAAAAAGGCGACCGAATAAAGCCTGCGACATCAAAAGTAGTGGGATGAAGTAAAAACCCAGAGGCGGTTTGGATTTAATTCCCCTTTGTCATATGAGTCTTTCCCAGAGAAATATTTATTATAATCTTTAAACCTTTGCTGGGATTTATGAAGTGATTCCAAAAAAATAAAAGAGAGCTGATCCGAGACAGATGCTGTTTGTTGTTTGTGCCTCAAGTGTCTCAGAGTGCAGTCAGTGACAGTTAGATATTTTTAGCATAGGAGGCCACACACAAACCCCCCCCCCCCCCCCCCCCCCACTGCAGAGCACCTGAGGGCCGAGACCACATGACCTCTGAAGTCACAGCGATGTTTCATGACACAAGTTCTAGTCCCAACACAATATATTCATGCCAACAGAGCGTTATTATACCTTAGAGAAATGTATTGCTGAAAGAGTATAGATAATAAAATCACTTCTGTTATCTCATGTACAAATGCTGTTTCAATCTGCATTTCTTCAGGCGATGTTTAATGAGCAGCAGGGCTGTTTTATTGAATGCCCAAGGAGCCGGTTTCAACATGCATATTGTATATACAAATATGTATCTGCAATTCCCAAGCCACAATCATACATACATTACATTACATACATTTTGTATGTAATCACTGACACCTTTAGACTTAATTTATTATTAGAATAAATGTGTACATGTGTAGGATGGGGGAACAAACACATAAAAATCATTGTTTTATGAAGTGCAACATTACTCAAAGTCACCATGTTTAACTCAACGATTGGAAAGCACTCGGGTGTTCACAACATTTGGTTATTTATAAATGTAGTCCATAAGTTTATGACAAATGCAACTTCAATTAAAAACTATGGAGGAAAGCTACACATGATGTAGCTTCAAGGCTTCTGGTTTTCCTTAAGACATTATCTATTCTTTATGTTTTTTATACAATACTTACAGAACAGATGTTTCAGATTCTATGTCAGAACTATTATGGATATGTTCAGTGGAGTAAAGCTTTGATTGTTAATTGGTTGTTTGGTTACTTGTGAGGTTTGTAAGTTGATGACCCCGTGAGTCATGAACCCGTGTTCTGATACCGCCAAGAGTTACTGTTTTTCTGTGTTCTTACCCGCTCAGGACTATTAGCTGGCTGCAGCCTCAGGCTGCAGGCTGTAGAGTTTGGCTGGGTCGTGATTGTCACAGACGTCAGTTCTGGACCCAGAATTCACATTCAGACACATGCTATCCAACACAGCAGAATCACAGGCGGCCGCAGCACCATCAGCAGATTCATCAGCAGCAGATTCATCAGCAGCAGATTCAGCAGCAGGAGGAGTCGCATTAGTGGTGAGAGCATCAATGGGGCAGCGATGGAGCAGAGGGAGGGAAGCAAATCAGTGAAGTTACAGTAGTTACCTTAAAACACAAGGGGAGATCAGCGCATGCAAGGTGAATGTGGCAGTGCCGGACTTCAACATGTCCCATGCCCATAACTGACTATCAACATGCTGGAGGTATTAAATCAATGACTTCTAGCTCTACTTCTGACATTAATTCTGAAATAGACAGCTGATTATCTCCTATTAAAAGTCAATATTTCAGGACCTTCAGTTGATGCGTAGCTGTAATAACATGACTTGTATTAAAAGTTACATTTTAGAGGTTTCTGCCCGACACTGACAACATGGAAGCAGTAAGACAGCAACACATAGCAGGGTGTGTGTTGCAGGAATCAAAGAGGGTGCAGCAGTCTTACCTGTTGTCATTCATATCTGTGGTGTTTCCTGTGGACAGAAAGAGGTGCATAAGGAGGCAGGCAGGTGCACGGTGAGAGGGTTAGTGATGTGTTTTATGTGAGTTTGTCACATATGGGTTTAACTGAAACAGCCCAAAGGCCTTGGAGATAGAAGGCTTTGAACAAGCAGCTGCACAATGTGTTCAAACAATGAAGTCCTCATACATAAATGACTGAATATAGTGTCTTTTTAGCCATTTTAAAACAACCAAAGTGTGCATTTTACTCATCTTTCAACCCAATCAGATGGGAGAAGAGACAGCAGCAGTGGATTTTACAATTTCAGGCAACTGAAACGTGTGGTTAAGGTGAGGGACAGATCGTGCTCATGGTTTTCTCAGTGGTATGAGAACATAATGTTACTAAACATAAACATAGGTCATATCAAGCTGTTTCAACAAATGACCAATGCTGTTGTTATTCTGCAGAGGTTTATTATTTGCATGGCTGCCAGAGCTTGTCAGGAAAATGGAAACATGAGTAATTTTACACTGTTTAAAGAAACAAACAATGATGTTGTTTGTCTGATGAGGACAGTGTTACTCTATTGCTACTAGGTCGACAGGCAGACCAACAGTGAGACAGAACAGCACTTTACGATGGCTCTATTTGTACTTCCTGGATCATAGTTACATTCTGTGGATTATCTGCATTCATTTCCAGGTGTTTTAGTGCGGTGCTAAAGTCCAGCAGCTACTGCAGAACTACAATCCTTAGAGGCCTTTCCCTGTGCTTTCCCCAAACTACCCTGACAGAGATTAATCTCACAAAATATTCACTTGACCTTTTTATGTGATACGACATATTGACACCCAGACGTATCTAGACAATTCAGCTGTTTCTCAATCTCCATAAATTGAGAAGTCTATGTGCATTTATTCATTGTTATTCATGGCAGAACATTTACTAAATGGACGTGCTTCAATTTGATGAGCTGGCTGCTATCAACGAGTCTCATGCCTGACTGGATTATAAGGCTGCTCAATTTAATCTCTTTGAAAAAAAAGGTTTTGCACTTAATAAAAATCTCATCCTAACAGGAACTGTCAAGGCCACAACTCAACAGACTCAAACGACATTTGGGGTACAGGCCTTGCAGAGCTACGGCTTTGAGTTTTACACCTTCCCATAAGCTTTTATTGAAATGCATGACACTGAGTGGAAATATATCCCAGAGCGAAAACTCTCAGGGAGGAAATATCCCTCGGAGTTTGACTTCAATTACAGAGCAAACGCACTTTCATTCCAAAAATGGCCAAAAGTCCATTTTGGGGAAAAATACTAAATAAAATGTTGAAAACAAAATTAAAAAAGCACATTAATTATATCCTTAACAGTACACATATTTACACATCTCTTGAGACGACTCATAGCATCTAAACAGCTGCTGGGAGTATTTTTATGCCCAGAAAAGACAAATATTAGTGTTTTTCTTGGTATGTTGAAAACCTTCTGCAACACCACTGATATCTGTCATTTAATAAAAAGGCAGGTACTGTCGCAGCAAATTGATATATTGGCTCTGACACAGTTTCTGACTTTCATTGATACTCCTGGAGAATTGAAGAGGCGTTGTTGTTGTTACACAAACTCTACAACTGTCATCGCTGGGTCAGAGGCTGAGGTGGACATTCAGCCTGTCTGGCCAGCTATCTGTCTAGCTGAGTAATGACACTGCAAGGCTAATCTATCTCCTCCATAGTCTGCTGCTGATGAGAGCACACACACACACACACACACACACACACACACACACACACACACACACACACACACACACACACACACACACACACACACACACACACACACACACACACACACACACACACACACACACACACACACACAGAGGTGCAGCAGTGTGCTGTAATAAACTAAGGGGATTTTCTTGGTGGATTTTTAAAAGCCGAGGTTGTATCCCATAAGTATATAGAAATGGTATCCGCAGATGGGGACCCACACTGAAACCCTTCTCCTCACACACACCAATGGCTCTGAACTACAGTCCAGACTGCTGACTACGAGCCTATTACAAGAAGATGAAAGCCAAACGGAAAAAGAATAAACAGCGGGCTGAATTGAGCAGCAAGGCAATCACTGTCAACGGCTTTAACAACCACCGCCACTCTAAGTATATAAATCAACATTCAAACATTCTGGCTGGCATAATATAAAATAAGAGGTCCTAATAAGAAGGGATTTTACTCTCCGCTGATCTTTATCATAATGTCTCTCATTATTTCAACAGGCGTCATCTGAGCAGGACTCACCGTTTTCTGAGTCGAGCATCTCTGCGGTGTTCTTGTCTGCTCGGCTCGCCGGTTCGGCCGGCAGCCTACAAACAGGAGGAAGAGATGTTTAATGTGCCACTGTGGGATTGGTGTTTCAAAAATCTTGATCTCTGGATCAATATGATCTTTAAGTTAAATAAAAATAGAATAACAAATTGAAAATGTAAGTGTACCCAAGTGCTCGCTCAGCCACTACATAATAAATCAATGTCAAAACAGATTAACTGACTGCCAGAGAGAAGTGGCAACATTGATGAAATACTTAATAGAAGTGAAGTATACTGAATAATTAATTTGCAAACTCTGTCCTCCCCCCCCCAAGGATTGTATGACGAGAAGGTGACCTACTTGCTGTATGGTACTAAGTAGTACGTATGATTACATAACTTTAAATGACGTAAGCTGCAAGGCCGATGTTTTCATTAATCAGATGTGCAACTTCTGTGTATATTCTTGTAAACTTAATTATGTGTTGTGGCGTCTGACCTGTGTCTGTTATAATGTAGCAGATTGTCACATGAGACACTCGCACAAGAACAGGACTGTCCCACTCTTGTCCACACAGAGTGGGAGGAGCATCATCTACTTAAGAACAATTGTGTAAAACGCTCCTGACGAAGACGAGGGACTGACGTTAGTATGATTAATAAAGTGGGATGCTGAGCAAGAGCGGTGTGCAGGATCTACTTTTCTCAACACTCAATTGACACACACCGACATCTGAGATAGTTGGATGTGTAAAAACAGATCAAAACTAAATGCTGGTGTTGTACGCACACTACAAACTACAAACACTAGACGTTGAAAAGCTGCTCTGTTTTTAAATCATTCAGAAGACAGATTATTTACAGATACTGTATGGTTATATGGGTCTAGTAGAAAGCATAAGGTGAGCTTTGCTCTGAGCATGAAAACTATTGTTTTTTTGAGCATTTCTGAAGAATTCAGCTGCATCTCACAGTCTTCATCAGCGGTACAGTTGTCATGACAACTGTACCGCTGCCGAAAGCTCTGGAAAAAAACTAGTATGTGGACCTTGAGTTTAGTCGTCCAAACTAATATTTAGAAGGATATGTACATTTAAAAATGGCTCCCGATGGCCTGGCCAACGGTGTGTGTGAATGTTTATCACTACTGATGATGTGCACCTTGTGTGGTCGCCTCTGACTCACACTGACGGGTGAACGCTGACATGTGTTGTAAAGCGCTTTGAGGGATCGCAAAGATCGGAAAAGTGCTTTATAAATGGAGTCAATTTACCATAACTGCCTGCAGTTTATTACTCCATGATGTTAAATCAAAAATTCTAACACGTGGAGCTTGCTCACATGTTGTCCTGAGCGTCGTTGTCCTCGTTGTCCTCGTCCTGAGCGTCGTTGTCCTCGTTATCCTCATTGTCCTGAGCGTCGTTGTCCTGAGCGTCGTTGTCCTGAGCGTCGTTGTCCTCGTTGTCCTCGTTGTCCTCGTTGTCCTCGTTGTCCTCGTCATGAGCGTCGTTGTCATCCGAGTCGTTGATTTGGGTGTCGAGGTGTTTGGTGGGACTGTTCTGGTTGGAGCTGGCCTCAGGTAACCTGGGCACACTCTCTGGTGCTGCAGGAGAAGTAGGAGCAGCTGCTTGTTTGATGTTGCTGTTGTGGAAATCAGGTTTGTGGAAGGCAACGGGGTGATCGCTGTAGCCTCGGATGAAGAAGGGGTTGGCGGGAGAGCACGAGTGACCAGCACGCACAGGCTTGGCTGTTAGTGATAGAAACAGAATGGATTTATTGATTGATCCATTCATCCAGAAAAGACAAAAACATCATATTTATACTGCTCAAGGGATTGTGCTGAACTGCCATCTGCAGCACAAAGTGTTACATTTTAATGTGACTTGAATACTGAGAATATATTAAAGTCCAACGGAAACTGGCTGCTACAGAATATAGATCATCTTTATTAAATCAGGGGAAACTAATTGAGAGCAAAGCTCTCTTTCACAAAGGTGCCCTGCGGATAAACAATCAAAAATAAGTGTGAATTCAAAAACATTAACACGACACAAACACAAAAGGGAGAAATTAATACTTTATCTGTTTTGTTTTTTATGATAGGGTTAGGGCTGCGACTAATGATTCTAAATTAATCAAACAATCGTTTGGTCTATAAAATGTCAGAAAATAGGGAAAAATATCCATCCAAGTTTCTCAAAATCCAAGCGGATGTCTTGTTTTTGTGAGTTCAAAACCCAAAGATATTCAGTTTAATAAGATAGAAATGTCCTGCTTTTCTCTTCACATTTCCTTCAGAGGCTAAAAAAACAGCATTTTCTGACATTTCTTTTTTTTTTCTTCGATTGACTAATTGATTAGTCGACTACTCGTTGCAGCTCTAGATGGAGACTTTGTTTCCATGCAGCCAATCACATCTTACATAAAGCAGCAGCGTCAGCCTGTTACACAACACGAGAGCCACACATTAGCATTCCTTCTAAAGTCTCTTTCTGATCTAACTTACGAACATGAACAAACATCTTGTCCTGCACCACTAACAATACACTGTCTGCCAAACAGGCTAATTTGTTTACTTGTCTATCGCTCACTACAGTGCAACACCGACACTCTGGCAGCCTGCCAGCTGCTGTCAATCAAACACACACGCTGACACAAAGAGGAACATTTCTATTTCCTTTTTTTCTTCCTTGTAATAATAAGAAATTCTTCAATTTCTTCAAATGAAAATCATTATTACAAAAACACTCTCAAATCAATAGCTCATTTTCTCACAGCAGCAAAGGCGTCTCATCTCTTTCACACAGAATTCAAAGGCATGATTGCAATTATCTTCAATAGACACAGTGATGAAGTAAGTCTTGGTGATTAAAATGGATTACAATGCTTTTCTAATAAATTGTATTTCTCTCAAAAGAGCTCATTGTGGAAATCCTTAGGAAAATAATCCAGTCAACCATTCAAGAATTTCAGCATTTTGATGTATGATCATAAATATTGTCACAATGTAAGGCTCTGTGTCCTCAGGGGTGAACGTGGTACTTTTAAGTCCTGAATATGGAACAGCATCGGTGCTGAAGACTTGTCCGTCCCCTCGCTCACGCATGAGGACGGTGGAGTCTGAGTATATGTGGTGTTGTGGTAAGAGGAAAGAGGAAGTTTATATAGATGATGCAAAATCCAATAATGGATGTTGTCTGTGAGGAAATCACACGGCAGAGACATGAAAGGGGATGGTTGCACCGTGCTAAAAGATTTTCCTCACAGTGCAGCAGATGAAGTGGTGTGACCACACAGAGAAGAGTGCTTCTATGTGTAGCCTAAACAGAAGAGTGGTGGAGAGAATTGTAGTATGTCGAGACATTTGTCTTTATGCTACCTCTTTTCCCGTTTAAGATCACTGTTGCAAAAAGATTCATACGGTGAAGAAAAATATCTTGAATATTATATAACAACGTTATCCTCGGGGACTCATATTGACACATTTCCTTAGACATATACTGTCTTGGTGAGATGCACTAATGCATTCACTTAATTCCATCATAAGAGTTGGATGTATGTGCAGGTGCTGTGCTGCACAGTATAAATTATATTGTAATATGACTCTATGCAAACCTAAATAGAAGGGCTTGTAGACATTAAATCCAGTGAGTGTGTGATTTGATTGTGGACTGAATTACATTACATTCAGCTTTATTTATCATTGCACAGAGTACCGAGACAATGAAATGCAGTTCTGGGAATTATAAGAAAGCAATTAATGTCCTAAACAGGAATGTCGCATGGTAATACCCCCAGATCAGCAAAGGATCACCTACCTACAGATTACATTTTATCTGCTTTTACTGAAATGACACATGTAATACGGTGTGGAGATCACTGCTGATGGCTGTTCGATTATTTCACTGTGAGCGAGGTGCATGTGGTACCTATCTGTGCAGCATGGGGCCGGCGGAAGGGATTGCGAAACCTCATCACATCCTTGATGCGCTCCACTTCCTGTTGGTAGCGGTGGCGGTCCTTCATGGCTCCTTCCTTCGCTTCCTTCAGAGCACCCTCCAGCGCCTTAACTCGCTCAGCTGTAGATCGAAGACGTTTTTCCAGTTTTGGAAGCTCACAGCGAAGATCTGCATTGTCACGCACCAACTGTCACACACACACACACACACACACACACACACACACACACACACAACGACACGTAAGCCCAGCGATTGACTGTACATTTCAGTGACCATGTTACATATAAAGAAATGATAAAAAGATACAATATGCAAAGAAAAGGTTAGTAATATTACTCTATGTAATGTTTACTCTAGAATATGTTTTTCTGTTTTGAATAAAATGTATGAATAACTTGTGTCCCTTTGACATTGCTATGTACGATTTAAAGACCTGTGCATTTTATTTATTTTTTGTTTTGTAATGCTTCTCCACTGTGTGCACGCACTCTGCAGCGTGCACTTACCTCGCGGGCGCACGCAGATTCAAAGAGCATGTTAAGCATATTTTATATCGAAAATGAAGGTACATTTAAAGAAAATTGAAAGTAATGTTAATAAGATAATAAACAGGTTCATCAGTGATAACTGACACACTGTATCTAGTGAAGGTTCCTGCATCTCAGCGATGTGTTTTCAAACATAAGAGTTTAGACAATGATGCTGTGATGCACTATGAGAGGAAACTATAACGCTCCAGGTTATCTAAGTTACAAGCCGGGAAAAGATTCTGGAAACAGGTTGGGCGGTACTATTATTGTTATTCGTGAGTCATTTTAAATAGAAAGACTTCCACAGGAGGTAAGTGATGTTATGAGCAAAACCATGACAGCTGTGAGTATGTGCAGATGGATAGACAGACATTCAGTGCTGGATCTGTAAGCGCAGGGAAACTCACACATAACCCCACTGTCGTTGGGAGTCTTATCATTCTCCACTGGGAGTTTGCTGATTTATGACCACGACTTTCATCTTCCATTCCCACAGAATCAGCAGGTGGTGTATGGGATGGAGTTTCCCAGCAGCCACTTTAGGATTGGTTTTCTGCCCGACACTGCTGCAGTGCAGCTCCCACCAATCTGCCAGCACGAGTTTATGTGCCAGTCTGCAGAGTGTTTAGCAAATCAACACTTCACTGCTGTAGTCCATATAGGAATATTAAAGAAATATGTGTGTGTGTGTGTGTGTGTGTGTGTGTGTGTGTGTGTGTGTGTGTGTGTGTGTGTGTGTGTGTGTGTGTGTGTCTGTCCGCATGTGTGTTAGTGTCTCATCTTTTTAAACACAAGTCTGCCTCTGAGAGATTGTGTGCTTCAGCTCGAGAGCGAGAGAGAGAGAGAGCGAGAGGAGAAAGGCATGTTTGTGTGCACCTGCATCACAAATTCTTTTGTGTTTATCAAATCGGAGTAACAGAGTAACTTGCTCTCCCTGAAGGCAGCGCGGTTTAACACCTCCTGCTGCTCTGTTCTCAAGGAGACTTTCATGTGAAGTTGCAGCGGTAAAATGATTGATGGAGCTTGCGTTACTTTTGTCTATAGGAGAGCAATGACAAACAGCGCACACTGCTCTGTATTTTAATTTAGTTCCTCTCATATATATTCTAGCCAGCTAAGACGTTTCTGCCTCACTGCTGTGCCACGACACGGTGATAATCAGATTTACAGGCCGAGGGAAACCGTATGATTTGTCCTCATTTTTAAAGAAATGGTTGACCGGTAGAAAGTTATTTCTGTCTCCTTCTCTATCATTTATAGTTTTACTTCGGCTGCTCGTTGTTACCTGTTTGTGAACTTTTGTAAGCTGGTCCAGGTTGTTTTCAAGAAAGGAAATCTTCTGTTTTTGGGTGATATATCCCCCACTATCATCAAGCTCCATCTGTGCACTCTGTGGACAGAAACAGTGGAGAATCTTTAACCACTGCCAATGCAAATACTGTTGTACCAAAAAGGTCATTTGCATACAGTCTAGGTAAAGTCACATGTACTCTAGCTACAATGGTTACATATGGAGAATTAAAGATTTTAAGTGTGCTGTGTCTGGCTTACTCTTCGAACACGAGTCGTGAGGTCTTGAACGAAGAGCTTGCGGAGGTTGTGCAGGGTGTAGAGCTCACGAGCCTTCAATATGGAGAGGGAGAGGAAATAGTGCAGTTAAAGCAGTTAGAGAGTATTTAGGGGATCAGTGGCCTCTGAGGGAGCCAAGTCAATCGTGACAGCAAATAATGACTTACAACAGTGTCTTCCAGCCCTTTGAGGTCTCGCTTCGACTGCTCATGTCGCTCATGGAGAAATCTATAGATAGACAGATGAAAAAAAAAAAAAAAAAACCTTCACTTTACCCAAACGAGGACGACGTTCTGCCCAGAATAATTCATGAATAAAGAACAAACGCAAAGCATAGACCCCGGCTACCCCCGTTTCACATCTGCCATCTGATGCAATATGCTGCAAAGGTCAGTGCAGCCAGGGAGAGGCCTATTAGCAGCCAGCTGCTACCTTATCCAAAAACTCCATACTGGAGATGCAAAGAGAGCTACACAGAAATAAAGCAAAAGAGAAAGAGGCGAAGACGGTTACAAGCGTTAGCCTCCAGATCATTTTAGCCATAAACTGCATCACTGTATTACTCCACAGGGAGATAAATGTTTACTGTACATAGGATGACAGAGCAGCAGAATGAGAGGAAGATAAATTGACAAAGAGAAGACAAATGACAGAGAGAAATTGAAGACGTGAATCAGAAGACGCAGCTCGCCGTCGGGCCTCCGTCTGGGAAAGTGTTTGAATGCTAGCCAGGACAACAACAAAAAAAACAGAGACTCACGTCAGTTCCTCCAGCTGGCGGCTCTTGCGATGCTCCTGACTCCTGAGATGTTCAAAGTCACAGTGCAGTTGCTCCAACTCCAGCTGCTGTTTCTGGTTACAACTGAAAAAGGTAAAAAAAAAAAAAAATGGCTTACTCAGGAATTAAATGGATAGGATCAACATTTTAATGGAAATACTCATGCATCGTTTCTCTCTTTTGTACATGTCAAAATACAAATTAGAATCTGTAATACAGATGCATTCAGGAAATTGAGCTCCACAAACACATATTTGGAATGTAACTTTATGAACTCTCATGGCCTTGAAAATGTTCTCTATTTAATTGAATGAATTGCCCCTCTTAGAGTTTTACCACTATGCCTTTAGCTATTTTACAATAAATATTACAGGACAGCACAAAGGGTTTGTAATGAGGTGGCTTTTGTTTTGGCCTTAGCTTGACAGTCCAGTGGTGTGCAGACTTTTAATGCTGCAGGATCAAGAATGACGAGGAGGCACCATTTTTATATGCAGGGTTAGGATATATTTCTTTCCCTCAAAGTCACATTCAAGCTGTTCGTGCGAGACAGACGTTTTGGCTGACCACAGGGTTCCTAGGGTGACCCAAGAGTATCATCACATCAACACTGTCCCATTAGCGTACAGACGCATCCTGTTTTCTTTTTTAAGTCGGGCATTTCACGTGGTACAAAGCTGCACACTTGTACATGGCACTGTGTTATTTTGCTCTGCTTTTCTGACCCTTGAATACTTGGAAGAACATTTATTGTATACTCGCTCTTCCTGCTCTGCTTCAAGGATCTGGATGGCCACACTGCTCTTTACAGATGCTTTCTACCCTACTTACATCCCTCTATATTCAAGCTGCTTATCCAACTCAGGTCATGCCAGCAGGACAAGCGGAGTAGCCCCAAATGTCTTTTCATTCAGACATTCTCTGCAGCTGCTCCTTGGGTCTTACTACACTATCCCCAGGCCAGCTGGGAAATATACTTTAGTGCTTCAAGAGAATCTGCCCTGCAGAACGCTCCCATATGGTCACGCGTGGTACAGAAATCTTCAAAACGAGGAACCTGAAGGAGGCATTTTTTCAAGGAGCCCAAACAAGCCCAGTGGGTCCTTTACTGATCTGTTGTCAGTAGCAGCAGCTTGACTCTAAAGTCCTCCCACGCAGCAGTTTCCACAGCATGTCAACCCCCCACGCATATTGATTCCAGCCCCTCTTAGAGCGGGACTTAGACTTTTTTTGAGAACTCAACGACTGAGACCATGTTTCCCCAAATTTAGCATTTCCCCCCTGCTTATGGGGGCAGAATTGAATTTCAGATGTGAGCCCACAGACAGCTGAGTGGATACGCTGTCTGCTTCTGGAACCATGCACAACCTGCATTGTAGGGGCACACAGTCCAGTGTCAGAGATAGAAGTAAATATGTCTTTCCCATGACATTTTAACTATTTTTAAAACTTGATTGATATCAGATTTCCGTTTAGTTGATTGAAACTTCTAAATAAATTAATAAAATAAATTGCACCCATAATACATTGCCTGACATTAGTCACTCATAGGGAAGCTTTACAGTATAATTTAAGTGTCTACTTATAGAAAGTCTGATTTAAAGTTATAATTAGGACAAGGATTAGGATTACTTCTCTTGTTATTCTCCTATACAAGTAAAGTATTTCTAAAGTGGACTCCTGATTTAGAAATCCTGATTTGGTATATCGGAAAAAGGGAAGAATTACAACGAAGCACTGACTCGTCTAAGTCGTCGATGATCTTCTGATTCTCATTGATCTCGTCTCGCAGGTGGCCGAGCTGTTTGCTGTGCGACTCACGGTGCGACTCCATCTGCTGCTCCAGAGCCCTCTGAGGTATTGGGGCAACAAGAGGGGGTGAGACATACATATATAATGAGAGAGAGAAAATGACTAAATAACAAGAGAGAAAATAATGAAACACACCAGTGCACATGTGGACATAGAAGGCCACATGGGCATTAAACACACATACACTTTGCACCGTGTGAGTACAATATCAATATGGATCCTGCACATCCTTACGTGTGAAGGAGTCCTGACTTGTATCCAAATATATTTCTAACACCTTTATTATTTCAGATTATGTTGTACGGACAAGTTGCATTTTCCGAAATGTTGTTGTGTTTCATCAAACTACTAGAAAACTAACTGACATACAGAAAACCAGAGGCATGGTAGTGTTCCAGTATACTGGAGTGTTTCAGTGAACGATACAATGAAGTTGCCACTTTGAGTGTGCTGTGTGCACTGGGAGCTCGGAGGTAACACAGGCCCAATAGCAAATGTTTTTACTGTTTCCAGTATGTCAAATGTGAGGATTTGCTGCTTTTCTCTATTTAGTTTCACTGCGATATGATTTTTGACTGTTGCACTTGATATACTGTAAGCTACTTGGAGATAGCAAGACTCACACTCACAATTCTTCTGACATTAAAGGAATATTTCAACTTTTTCATCATTATTGTTATTTGCTATCTTACCAAGAGTTATGTGAGAAGAGAAGAAGACACACTCTGTACGATAAATATGTAGCAGCCAGCTAGCTGCTTACCAGTAAGTCTGAGGTTTACTATTTAACACTTGCACTACATAAAAATGACAAATTTCTATTTTACAGGTCAAAGTATTCCCTACTATTTTCGACAGATTCATCTATAATGCAAGTAACTGGTGCAGCCCTGCTTGACATGCAGACACATTTGCACTCACAATCTGATGTACAAGCACAGACGCAGTATGCTGGAACATGAACGTGCACTCAAAGAAGCAGACAAACACATCCACTTCACACCAACACACACCTGCAGGTAGCTGAGAGCTGAGGTGAAGCGAGAAAAGGTCATTACACTAAATTGCTCTCACTGTATTCATGGTTACCTTTATATCACAGGAATCCTGGACAGAAGAGTGATTCTCCCCGCTGGTCACCTGTGACATGCTCTCTGAAACAAACACGCACACACGCCAGTGAGAGAAACCAAGAGAGAGGGAGAGGAGAGAGAGAGAGAAGATGAGAGAGAGAGAGAGAGAGAGAGAGAGAGAGAGAATAGAAGGAGAGAGAGAGAGAGAGAAACACACCAAGACAGAGAGAGAGAGAGAGAGGAACCCAGAGAGAGAGAGAGAAACAAGAAGAAGAGAGAGAGAGAGAACCAAGAGAGAGGAGAGAGAAAGCCAAGACAGAGAGTTAGCGAGAGTAGAGAGAGAAGAGAGAGAGAGGAGAGATGATAGAAGAGAGCGAGAGGAGAGATGAAGAGGAGGCGAGAGAGAGGGAGGGGGGAGAGAGAAGAGGGAGGAGGAGAGAGAGGAGAGGGGGAGAGGAGAGGGAATGAGAGAGAGAAGAGCGAGAGGTGAGAGAGGAGAGAGAGAGAAGAGAGAAGAGAGAGAGGAGAGATGGAGGAGGAAGGGGGTGAGAGAGAGGAGAGGGGGAGGAGGGAGGAGGAGGAGAGAGGACGAGAGGAGAGAGAGAGGAGATGAGAGAGGGAGCGATTGAGGAGGAGAGAGAGGAGGAGGAGAGAGAGAGAGAGGAGAGAGAGGAGAGAGCGAGAGAGAGGGAGAGAGAGAGAGAGAGAGAGAGCGAGCAGAGAGAGAGAGAGTGGAGGGGGAGGGACGAGGAGGAGAGAGAGGAGAGGAGAGAGAGGGGAGAAGAGAGAGGAGAGAGAGAGAGAGAGAGATGAGAGGATAGAGGAGAGAGGGACGGAGGGAGAGAGGACGGGAGAGAGGAGAAGGGGAGGAGAGAGAGAGAGAGAGAGAGAGAGAGGTGAGGAGGAGAGGAGAGAGAGGAAGGGGAGAGAGAGAGGGAGGGGGGAGGTAGGAGAGAGAGGAGGGGATTGAGGAGAGAGAGGGAGGAGAGAGAGGGAGAGAGAAGAGAGAGGAGGAGAGAGAGGACGAGGGAGCGAGGGAGAAGAGATGAGAGAGAGAGGGAGAGGAGGAGGAGAGAGGGAGAGAGAGAGAGGAGAGGAGAGAGAAGAGAGAAGAGAGGGAGCAGAGGAGAGTGGGGAGAGAGGGAGGAGAGACGAAGAGAGGGAGAGGAGAGCGGAGGGAGGAGAAGAGAGAGAGAAGAGGGGAAGGAGAGGAGAGAGACGAGGATTGAGAGAGGAAGTGGGGGAGGGAAAGAGCAGAGAGCGAGAGGAGAGGAGAGGAGAGAGAGAAGAGAGAGAGGAGAGAGAGTGAGAGAGAGGGAGGAGAGGGAGGAGGGAGAGAGAAACAAGAAAGAGAGAGAGAGAGAAAAAAGACGAGAGAGAGACCAGAGAGAAGGAAACCAGAGAGAGAGAGAGACAAACCAAAACCCAGAGAGAGAAGAGAGAGAGAGAGAGAGAGAGAGAGAGAGAGAGAAACAAGACAGAGCGAGATGGAGATAGAAAGAGAGAGGAGAGTAGACTTAGGACAGATATGGGAAAAAAGACACCGATGAGATAAAGAGGTGACAGTGACTTGACTTTGACAGCACAGCGGGTACCGCCACTTCCTTTGACAGCGAGGTCAGCGTGATCCAAGTCCTGCCTGTGTGTAGTAATACCTTTTATTGAAAATGACAGCTATTGTGTTACGCTGACCTGATTTGTCAACTGAATGCTGCTCCTGAACTTTCTGGTGTCTGATGATGGAATTACCGAGCTCTCTACTTCACACCAGGCTGTGTGATCAACACAACCTGAAGCACTTTGTATTTATTTACTTCTGTAATGACTCAAGGAGCGCCTAGCTCCGGTGTGGAGTAGGAACCAAATTGATTTACCTGCCCTTAAATCCACTGGTTATATAACGCAGTTTTGGAAGGAAGAATGACTTCTATCGACTTTGGCCCGATTTGTGATTTGTGTACTAGTGCAATGCCCCTTCGGTATTACAGCTTTATCGAGAACAAGTCATCGAAACTTCACTTCCTGCACTTCTTTGGGTCCTGAGCAATACACCCGCCAAGTGGGAAGTCGATCGGATAACAGACATACAGATAAACAGAGACTCCTTCCATTTTGGTTCAGATAAAATAGCTTTAAGCTGCACTTCCTCACAGTTCCGGTTCGGTGGAGCTGAAACACAGTTTTCGCTGTGTCCGAATATTAGCCTTATATTTGTCTTTGGCATCTCAAGTCAGCAATCTAGCTTAAGATTTACAAAATAGTTCAATCTACATATTGTCCTTCGCTGTGCAGTGAGCAAGAATGTCACAGAGAAGATCACTATTCATCGATTTAGCACAATGTCATCTTAAAAACATATGCTTTTATTGGATAAATATACTACGTTAAATCTGCAGTATTATCGGATTTATTGCGCAAATATCTGTTTAGCTGACTGTTTTGATTAGATTTGCTCCTGGAGCCTTGTGTTTCGTGTGAGTTATCAACCACACAGCTGTTGTTTAGCTTGTCTGACCATATTCTCGTTTTCGTACTTCACCTTAGAGTCTGTAAAAATGTATAAATGTGAAAACTTTGTTCCTGGTTTGTTATTTTGATCACGTAGGTTAAATATCTCACCCATGAGCCTGAGGGCAAAGACATTTTTATTACAAATACAGAACTTGTACATTTTACATGCTGCACTGATTGTGTTTATTCAATATTGATCCTTGCACCTCAGGCTTGGCTAGATTGTTAGATTTCACCTCAAAAGCATTGATTTATATACTGTTACAAATGTGCTGCATCCTCAACCTCACTGCTTGGATGAATTGCCATGACTTCTTAGTAAAGACATTCATGGTGCCCAGAGGATGAATCGTAAAGACTTATTGTTGATGATCCCCTGAGGTTTCCTCTAGTCCATCTTCCAGTACTTTAGTTCATGACTTTGCTAATTAGCAAATGTTAGCATGCTAACACACTGAACTAAGATAGTGCACATGGTTTACCTGCTTAGCATGTTAGCATTGTCATTGCAAATAGTTAGCATGCTTATGTTAGCATTCAACTCAAAACACCGCTGTGCTAAAGTAAAGTCTAGATTGGCTGCACTTTTAGTCTTGTTTGTTAACTGGATTACTATAATAATGACATTAGTCTACCTTGAGTTTGGAGTGTGGCTAGCTGCTCGCTCAGAGAGTCATAGCTGTCCTCCAACTTTCTCTTCTTCAGCTCCACATTCTGCATGTAGTCTGTCAGAGAGCGGATCTTTGCCTCGTGCTGAAAGTCAGAATACAGCGTCAAAACAAAGACAAAACTTTACACCCAGGAATAAAATGAACTTTCTACTCATTGTGAAATGATTATGATCTACATTCAACATTTATCATCCTTCATAATTCATTAGGGAATTTAACTTAAATATCAAGATAGTAAAACTCATAACAACATCATGGCTTCAAGCAATCAAAGAATATAAAACATAAGGACAGTTTGCACACAGAGTAATTAATATCAAACGCACGTAAGTCTTTGTGGTTAATTAGTCTGATGAAGACTCAAAACGTCAATCATTCATTTGTTTTGTCATATTAATATTTTGTACTGGGAGCTTTCATTGTAGCTGTCCTACATTTTCCCACATCAACACCAGAATCTCCTGCTGGATTGACATATTTAATAACTCTTTTCAGATGTTTTCAGCTAGTTCCTCAATTAGTCCCTCACCTGTGAAATGAGGAGGTGACATGAAGACAGCTCTCTGCCCGTCTCCTCCATCTTGCGGTGACACTCCAGCTGGAGGCTCTCCAGATGGTGGCAGCGCTTCACCATGGACTTCACCTCTGACTTTATCTTACTGATGTAGAGGCGGGCCACAGTGAACTCCTCCTCAATTGCACCGGAGATCTCCACGGGCTAGAGACAAATGAGGTAGAGAGGACAGACCGTTAAATGAGTAGTGGAGACGTCTGCTTAAGATTGAGTGGGGGACGATTTAAAGACAGCTGGAAAGTTAAAGAGGGAGGGAGGCATCTTAAGGACTCTTTCTGACATGTTGCAGGCACATCCTTTATGTTAAATGCATCATTTAGCAGATGCCGTGACTCAGATGCTCTGAATTGAACTGTGAAGGATAGACTATACATCCTATACATATCAAAATCAATCTAAATATTATAGCTAAGATACATCAGTGGATATGGCTACTACCTATCCCCAGATGTTATATTGAGAAATTGATATTCAAGGCTATACATATACTGACTCTAATGAATAATGCATAGCCCTTCAGCTGCGTTAAACACAGCCACAAATACACAGATATTTGTTTTAAGTGCTCAAAATCCAATGTATGAAGATTCGTACATTTCCACAGATGCATCAGTGCATGTGTGATGAAGCTATAGTGACGCTTTGGCATCATTAGACACTGAATGTACATACATATACATTTGACATGTGTGTACAGTGTGAATGTTTGACCCCTCTCTGTTTCTACTCGGTTTTCTTTCTCTTTATTTACAGGGTACATGTCTTAGCCAGACATTTTATATATTGTTGTTTCCAGAATCAGTTTGTCACCGTGTGAGTGGTACTATACATGTTGCAAGACAGAGGTTTCCAATCGTTTTATTTGATGTACAGCTACGATGAGCTCAATTTGTGAAAGCACCATCTGGGGTACAAGTAACCTTGGTTGGGAATCCCTGTTGTGGGATACGTTTTTATGAGAACAAAAAGAAAGGATTTACTCAATTTGAAATTGTTTGAGTCTCTGGCTGTTGTGTCCACAGGTTTTCAACACAGAAAAGAATATATGTATACATCTCGTCTGCATCACAGTTTTAGAAGACTATAGATTTCTAATGCCTCGGAGTTATGTTTTACTACAGCATCTGCTGTGGCTGTGAAGTCCAATCAGTGAGAGGTAGACTCAGCTGCAGATTTTACATTTGTAGGCCGATGAGGATGTGGTGGTGCGCTGTTTTTGTCCTCTTTGTCCTCTTTGTTATTCCACTGCAGAGTGCTTGCTCCCATTAAATACATTCTTGAGCGGCATCTTATAAGGTGACAGGGTGATGTTAAAGGACTTGAGGTCTTGCTTGCAGACATCCTTATAGTGTAGCTGTGGGCGACCGGTTTACCTCCTGCCGATTGAAAGTTCTGTGGGATTCGTCTAGTCGTCCATCCCCTGGACATGGCCCAGCCAGCGGAGATGTCCCTTCCCTGAGGAGGGAGTACACTCTGGGAAGTTGTGCTCTCTGCAGGACTGCTGTGTGTGTAATCCTGTCACTCCAAATGATGCCCAGTATGCGCCTCAGGTAGTGCAGATGGAAGCTGTTCAGCCTCCGCTCTTGATGTAAGAATGAGGTCAAAGCTTCACTACCATACAGGACTGTGCTTTTGACACAGGCTCTGTACACCTGAACCATGGCTGTGAGCTTCCCAAAAGTAGAGGCTGCTTTTCCGATGCGGCTGTTTAGTTCAGCATCGAGTGAGGTTGTTGGTGATGGTGGACCATCCATCACCATCAACAGCTTCCAATGTCTTGATTTTGGTCAGGATGATGTGCTGCGTCATCATTTGCTTTAGATTTCTGTTGAACGAGGTTGAATAGATTACGTCTGTCCTTGTGTGTAGGCAGACTCCCTAAGTTAAAGTTGCAAAGGCTTGTTGCAGGATGAAAGAAAATAATATCCAAAATAAGGTGGGTGGGACACCGACAGATTTATTTTGATGGGGTTGAGATGAACCCATCAAACTGCATGGTGCTTTGCATGTTGGTGTGGAAGGACTTTTGGGGGGCAATGTATCCATTCAACCATCTGGAAGAGGCCGCTCCTGCTCACAAGGTTGAAAGCTTTATACTAGAAAACAAATACTCCTTATGGACTTTGAGGTGATGTAGCAGGAAGAGTCCTAGAGTCAGTTATGGTTTGGCATTTAGTCTGGGACATTGTGTGTTCACTGGAAAGAGTAAGATGTGCTAATTCCATGTATGTGTTTGACATCTGTGCTTATTTAAGAGGAGGGTGTGATCTTTCATACAAATTGCATTGACTTTGCCCACATAGTTAAATGTTGCTGACTTTAAGGAATTTTGAAGCACTTCAAAAACTTCATGCTTGTAATGAAATGTCCCACCATCTGTTTCTTTTGAATACGATGTATCCAAGTCTGCAATTTGCGCCACTCACCAACTTGATGTCCCTGTTTCCAACGATGGTGCTGAACTCATTCAGGTCCCTCATCAGGCTGTTGAGAATCTCTGTGATGCGTTTCCTTTGGTGGCTGCTCACTTCCTGGATACGGGACAGCTCCGCCTCTACAGCCATGAGTTTAGCCTGTGTGAGGAGAGGAGTGAATTGAGGGAGTGAACACAGAGGAAAGACGAGAGCGGAGGAGTTTGGGAGAAAGAGAGAGAGGAGGGGTGATGGGAAAGAGAGGGGAATACCGGGATTAAATCGTGTAGGAGAAGATTGAGAGTTCTTTAATCTGCGAGCACACACAGCTGTGAGACACACTTTAACACCTGACCTCATTCTCATCCAAGAAATACAAGTACCAAAAACATAATGGCCGCTAAATTACAAATCAATAAACTACTAAGATGTGGGCTGATGGCAGCGGCGCTGGATGAAAGGATCTGGGAGAGTGAATGATGGAGCTTACTTTATCCTTCTCCATTTTGTACAGCAGGCAGCTTCTAAACAATGTTGTAGCGCCAAATGTTCCAACACAACGAAACAATTTGGGTTCAATCGATTCTCTACAGGGCTGAAATTAAGTGAAAGAAGGGGTGCTACTCTGAAAACAAATGATTTGATCTTGCAAAACTGTATCTCAATTTTTCAACATGATGAACATGAGCAACGCAAGAATGAAACCAAGGAAAGTGTTGTTGTTGGTCGGGGGTGTAGCCAGGATCTTAGAGTTCATGAGCCTAAATTCCCCCAACCCCTAAGAAATGTTATTATTATGTATTATTGTTTAGAAATAGCCAAAAATTGTAATTGTAACCCCCACATAATGCAATCTTTTCATGAAGTTTGTTTCATTTGTGGTGGTGCGAGATGCATTAAAGCTGTATCACTAAACTCTAATGGGATCATCTATTGTAACTCTTTTTAATTACATTTTTAATGGCACATTTTAGGTTATTGCAAAGTTATAGGTTATAGATCATCAGCCAATCGGAAGCCCCATTAACCACCATCTTAAATACAGTAACATTTACTCATTTATCAACCTCTCCATCTTCATCTCTACGTCATTAACTTCAAGCCCTGTGATCAGTTTCTAGGTCACTTCCCATGTCAAAACATTAACATAGCATAAAAAAGCAGTAAATAATTTACTGAAATAGATCAATTTATGACGAAGTAAAAGGAAAGAAAAAAAGAGGTTAATGAAAAATGTTCAGTTTAGTTGAAGAAAGATTGATGAAGAGATACTGGAAGAGAATAAATTGTTTGTGGAATGATGAATGGAGGTAATTGTAATGATAGAAAGCGGCTTAAGTGGACGGATTGGATGAAAGAAGGCAGCAACTGTGAGCGATGGCATCTTGCAGAAGAAGAGAGGAGCTTCCACTCAAATCAGCAATGAAGACAGTTGTGCGGTAAAGACAGTGATGAATTTACTCTATTGCACCATTTTTCTAGGTCAATGCCGCACCATTTAAAAAAAAAAAAAGCAGAAATCAGCAACACTGCACATTAGCATAACAGCTGGGATGCAGAAAGTGGAGAATTTGTAATAAAGAGTCAGGGGGGGGGATGGAGCTGGGAAAGGCCCTGAGAGGCTGGAATAATGGGATTTCTTTTTTTAATCACTGTATGATTTCTTGTATTCAGTTTGACATGTTTTCAGATTGCAAGGCGGCGTCCCCGAAAGGAAGTTGTGTCTGGTGAGAAGTCAGGACAGAACAGGCTGAAATGTCCACAGAGGAACGCGTACAAAGTGTGATGATGGAGGAAAGAAAGAGGCTTCAGCAGACTAAATTGTGCAGTGAGTCGTTACATTATCAGTTCCTGTCATCCATTTCTGGACCAGCTTCTAAAAGACACCGAGAGGGAGGAGATGACACCGTGGTAGATTGTAAAACGGTGCATGAAATATTGAAGAGGTTTTAAGAAGGTGAATAATGGTCCACTCGGTCCACTGAGCCAGTCACAATAACTTCATTAAGGACCGAGCAGCTTTGCCAATGCTCATCGTCAATACACACACAATAAGCTTGAGCTGCACGATTGATTTAAAAAGCCCCTAAATACTCAGCTTTAACTCTTGAGTATTTCTCTACAACATTTAATATTCATGGCTGATTAAGCAACAATTAAAATCCTCTTTAGGTATTATTTATTAAGGGTTTAACACTCAATGATGCAGTTAATCTGCTTCGTCGGGACTGTGTTGGTTTGATTGACAGTGAACAAACAACCCACCGAACAGTAAGGATAGTACACAGAAACTATAGAAATATCTTATGCGAAATAACCCAAACTGTTCTGACTTGGAGAAAAACACTACGTTCATGTTGGATCCCAACAGTCTAACAGTACTAAGAAGCTGACTGAGAAAAAAAGTTTTCAGGGCATAGAAGTTCTCATGAGTCCTGAAAATGAAGTTTTTAAGACTTTTCGAAGCGCCAACACTTGACATGAATATGTCTGGTGCGATACACAGTCCCTGAAAGGATTGTTTTAATCAAAGCGTAATATTTCAGATAAACTATGTCAGATTTCATTAACTGCAAATCTATCTTTGTCAACAGTGAATGAGTGAACAAGCTATTCAGTATAAATAACACCTTCTGAAGTGAATTTATTTGTGTAGATATTGCGAAACAAGCAGCCATGTTTCCAAAAATGAATAAATTCATAGCTTTTGCAGCTGCTGCCAGTGAGGGTGTGAAACGGCAGCGCTGGCAGTAATTTAAACAATATTTGAGAGTTTCTGTCACGTTGTTGATTAAAAGTTTTTCTTACACTTAAGACTGCTGACTGATCAATTTATTAGAATGTTTCCTCGAATCTTTCTTTTAACACATCTCTCTAATTGTATTTAGAACCAGTAGCTCTACATATTCTTGAAAGACGGGAAGTTAAATGGATAGATGGATTCTTCTTATATGTATATACTGTATGTATATATATATATATATATATATCACCATATATATATATATATATATATATATATATATATATATATATATATATATATATATATTGTGTGTACTGTATGTCAAGGCCTTTATCAGCTAACTCTTCTCTGTCGCTGCCTCTTTGTTTTCTCTCCATCATTCTCTCTCTTGTTACCTGTTCGACCATTTTTAGTTGCAATGTTCTTTCACACATATGGCATGAATCTGAGCCTCCAGGAAGCAAAAACCCACCATTTTCTTTGCAAGCTCTTCAGCCAGAAGCTTGTTCTGTACGCTCTTCTCCTCCCCCTCCAGGCTCTTCTGGTCGTAGTTGACTGCTAGCTCCTCCAGGGCCTGCAGGACCTCCTTCACTTCGCCCTTAGACGATTCGTTCTCTGTCTGCAGCCTGCCGAGCTCCGACTGCACCTTCTCGCTGTCACCCCTGGAGGATGCCAGAAGCTGAGGGACACAGGGATTGATCAACTTAATATAAATTGCAAATAAAGAAAGGTTTGATTTAAAAAGGGAACAGAGAAATTCCACTGTAGGTATATGGGTACAGCGTCTTCATGATTCATAAGGCAGAGCTGCTGGGTTTATCTTGTTCTCTTGGTAATGAAAGATAAGTTACAAACCCTGTTACACAATACCGGTGTGATTTAACAGATAAAACACATTTTTAAAATATTAATCACATGACACTGTAAGAGCTAACATTATTTTGCCACTATGGTGTTTGCTTGCATGTTCACTGCTACAGCACACTGCAGGCTATTTTACTTAATAGATGTCATTAGGTGTAGATGTCGCTCTACCCAGGGTGCCTGCATGTTTGTACTGTAGCGTACAGCTTCTGTTTGGCCAAATGGATGTACAATTATGCTACAGTACACAAGGCTAAGGTAGTTACCATCATGTCAGGTCAACCCACAGCGGGCCCATTTTAGGATATGAATGCCTTTTACTTGCCAGTGTACTACATGCCAAAGCTGAGTTTAGGCAGTTTAGCCACTGTTGTGAATGAATGCTGTAAATACTGTTCGTAATTACATTTTAATGGATGGATAATTTGCTGTTCTTCCCACAAGTAGCATACAGTATAGCCTACAGGGAGATAAACCTGTTTACTGAAGATTTGTGTGAGAAAAGGATTTAAACCATCTTTCTACTACCGTACATAAAAGGTCTCGATCAATGAGTCATGCTCGTTCGCAGTTTTTTAAATCACATATCAGATAATTAGAGAGCATTTGTTTGTTTGCTTATCAGCTGCAATGTTAGTCACGGCGATTAACATTGGCAACAATGGTCTTTCCCTTTCTCGCACATCATGCTTCATTCCTTCATCAATCTTCGCATTGATCCTTCCCTCCAATACTAATATCTGTCTGAGCTGCCACTGACTGACAACCTTTCTATTCTAAACTGCTGTTAACACACAAATACACTTACGATGAAACAATAATGCGTTATGTCCTTCAACTGCTTCCTGGCACCTGAGAAGCAGTTTTTTCTTTTTCCCATCCGTCTCAAGGGCGCGATAATAAACCTCTCACGGATGACTTCTGTTCAAAGTGCGGTATTGATTGCCACATGCAGCCTACCTTGAGCCGTTTAACCAAACTAATGAAAGGATTTGAATACAAGTATTTTACCTCCTCCTGGTCGAGCATCTGCTCCTTCAGTTTCTCCACCATCTGGCTCTGGTGGTTGATCTCATCATCCTTTAGAGACAAAGAGACAAACAGCTCATTTAGAGTGTTATGTATTACACACACAGCTACAGCACAGATGCTCTACACTGTCATATTGGGTACTTGTCCAATCACAATTAGACTTTTTGGGATTGCACTTAACTTTAACAATGAGAAATAAACATCTCATTAATACAGTATAACCTTTAAGATTACAGTATAACAATAAGGATATGTCAAATAACGGTTCAAAAAGCATTTATTTGATGTCCTGTTGTCAACTGATCATGCATACCACAGTGGGAAAAGCAAACTCTCTCAATGTTACATAGAATATCCTTCATCAGGTCTACAGCTGGTGCACCACGTAAGAAGAAATAAAAAGGTATGCAACATGGATTGCCTTGTACAATATGTGCAGCACACCCGGATATGCCTCAAAGTCAAAAGTCCTATATGTTACTGGAAAAATCAGTTTTTGTTGTCCTTATATGCATCCTATTGTAAAGAAAATGCAAACTGTGGTACTGCATTGACACACAACTGGTTAAGACATATTTAATGGAATATATGATAATAAAAGCAATAACATTACACTTTATTGCACCATGGAGAACAGCACACATGAGCATAGATAATATGTTAAATAAATTAAAGCTTTAATGCCTTTCAATGAAGAACATTGTTTAATTTTCCCAAATGACATATTCCTATGAGTTTCTATATTAGTCACTACTATGTGTCGGATCCTGAATTCATTATTATGAATAATACATGTGTGATATGTTCTTTGTGTGCATGTGTGCATACCATTACAAAAATCTCATCCATTGTGTTTAAACAGCGCTGCATTCACTCGCACAAATGGGTCCGATGAGGCATTCATTCATCACCTTTTCATCCAGCTGTTTGTAAAGCTTGCGGATCTCCTCCTCATATTTCTGCCGCTCCTCCTCAGAGATGTGAACCACAATGGAGGAAGAAACTGAGCAAGGGTTGCAGGGGCTGCAGGGGCTGCAGATATCGAGAAGGGGGTCCTCAGATTCTTGAGGCACCAGAGGGATGTCTTCCGATCCTGGGCTCAGATGCTCAACATTATTCTCACCTAAAAAAATGAAGGACTAAATATTAGATTCTTTATAAATGTGTTGATCTTATCTCTGGCAATCCTCCACTATGTATTATTCAAAAAGGGATTAGTGGGCTTATCTTCATAATGTCCTTTCCTTAGTTCTGAATACATTTAGGTAAATCTAAGGTTTGAGATATTTATGTGCCTTAATTTAGCTTTACTTTTCTATGGGCTCAACAGCAGTACAGCACGCCAGATGTTTATAACAGAACGATGTCACTGCTTTGGCTCAGACGCCTCCAGTAGTTCACGAAGAAAAAAGAAGCGAGACGTTGAATGCAGACAAGTGGAAAATTCAGTATGCTAATTGTGCACAAGTACAAGCACATAATGCCATGAAGAACACAGAAACAGGCTTGGACTGACAGCTACTGTGGATTGTAATGCGTTGTGATTGTAATGCTCTTCCTCAGGCAGCATCAGGAGGTTTGTGTTGAACCATTTGGGAATCTTTCTTCCACAGTTTTCTTTCTGTGCCTCCAGGATTTCACAGCACTGATTTGACTGATGCGATGTAGCTGGAAGGGAGACGATCAATTGGGAAATTGAGTGGTTCGGTCAAAATAATCCATAGTTAAGACGGTACATCTAGCTGACACCCTTCACCGATTAGCTCTTCTTGGTTAGTTGAAGGTGTGCGAGTCAATAAAAAAACATCAGCCTTGTTCAAAGCAACAGTAACCTGAAAACAAATGGTTGCACATTAGCTCTCTGCTTTGGACTGGAGACGGAGGAGATGGGGTGGAATGTACTGTATGAGACAGCTTTTTCCTTCTTTGGGCCATCCTTGACTAAAGAGTTGGGTAATGTGGGACAAGATGGAGGTCAAAAGCGTTTTACTCAGGGAGTTCCTGGCCTGAAGTGGGCAACAATAAAGGGAGCAGTGGTGGGGGTAATGATTTTGTCAAAATGATCTATTAGGAAATTAAAAGTACTAAATTGTGAGAGAGGCACACAGGAGGAGAGTGGAGGGAGAGGATGTGTGTGTGTGTGTGTGTGTGTGTGTGTGTGTGTGTGTGTGTGTGTGTGTGTGTGTGTGTGTGTGTGTGTGTGTGAAGGAGAGTAACTGAGGGGGATGAAGCAATAAAAGGAATCATTTTCAATGATAGGTGTTCAATAAAGATGTGTTTCAGCATTTGTTTTAAATTCAGGTCAAGCACCGAGGGAATGATCAACAAGAAATATGTCGGACAGGATTCATTACACAGCTTGAATGTCAACCAATCACAACCATTCATTGCATTGACATTTGAATTGACCTACAGCCCAGCAGGGTAGGATGCCTAGAAGCTTGTGTGTGTGTGTGTGTGTGTGTGTGTGTGTGTAATTAGGAGTGAATGTGTGAGTTCAGTGCGTCATATGTGCTCTGACACAGGTGTGTTTGTGTGTGCTGACACAGAAGAGCAGCATAGGTTGCAACTTCTCTGTACATGTGAGCCCTTGTCGCCACAAGTATTACTAATGCATAAGGATTCATAAAACATAAATCCTCCAGCGTTTCGTGCCTTCTGCACAATGAGACGGGAATCCAATTATACAAAGTGTAAAAGAGTAGAAATAGAAGTAGCCAGAAAGGAATTTTTCAGTATTTTGGGCACAAGTCCAGCAAGTCTGTTTGGCTGCTCTTCTCTCATATCTCCACTGGCATGTATTCAGATGATATCAAAATAGGTTAAATCGACACTTACGTGGACTGAAAAATAATGTCTGCAGGCTAGCAGGCTGGTAACTTTTTAATTCCATTGGTAAGTGCTCTTCCTTGCATTAAAGGGATCTGATTTAGAGATTTTTCGATAGGGAACCGCTTTTAGTCTTTAATGAATAGGAAGCTAATCTTTTTCACCAAAAATAATATATAATGTAAAATAAATGAGTTAGGATCCTGAGTTATGATCATTTTTTTAAAACTGGTACCTAATCTCATTAATTTTGTGTCATTTATTACAGTAATTTAACACACTAGCAGCTCTGTGAGTGCAGTAGGCCTAAACCCAGCTTTGCTTTGAGCTAAATGCTAACATCATCACAGCTAGCATGGTCACAGTGACCATGCTAGCATGATGATGCTTAATTGCTATAATGTTTACCATCTTAGTTGCTAACATTTGCTAATTAGCAATAAGCACAAACTACAGTTGAGGATAAGTTGCACTATTATAAGTTTTTCAGATATTTTGTAGGTTTTGGACAAACATTTCTTTCCCAAAATGGCTCTAGATGAAATGAAGCTCTAGCGTAAATTCAGTCAGGAAGACTAATCTTGTGACTGCTCAGGCTAGTAGTTTGTTTCTCCTACATCCTGCCATTCACGCATCTCACACATGATCACTTATGAATTCCTGCTGCCAATGTCTGGGGCTATCAATCGAATATATTGGTCTCATCTATCCAATAGCACAGCAGCTCACTTACACTGTTGGCCTATCATTTTGCTGCTGTTTTAAAAAATCATCAGCCACCACCACTAGTGTCTGAACTCCATGGGGGGGGGCGTTATCTTGCTGCTGCTCAGGGCAGACGACCCTGGATTACAAGTCTCCCCGTAGAGTCAGAGCGCCAAAGATTTTCTGTCAAGACTGAACAACCACTACCTCACTTATCGGGCAAAAAATATAAAATAATTATCACATTGAATATGAAAGGTACCGATAATGTCCAAATGCCTGGGAAACAATTTTCACAGTTCTTCCCTGGAGGAAGAATTAGATATGCCATGTTTTTGTGAGCCACACGCGTGATATCAGTGTGAGTATTACCGTTCCTCCAGCAGTTCAGCTCAGCCTCCAGCCTCTGAACGGTGTCCTTCAGTGACCTGTTCTTCTCCTTTTCTTTTTCGTACTTCTTCTTCCACTGCTCCGCTGTAAGCTCCAGATTCACTGATACGGTATTTCTAATGGTCTTGGCACTAATTGGAGGGATGCAGGGAGAAACAGAGAAGAAGAAAGGAAGGGAGGGAGCATGGTGAGAGAACTGTCAACAAAAGTATTTCAGCCCTGGCTGCTCAATGAAAATGGGCATGCATCTCATTAATTGGTATGCAAATTGGGTTTCTGCCAACTGTGTTTGATGGTGCATGTAGAGAGAGGGAGGCAAGAACTGTAAGGAATGTAATTAAAACATATTCACATCAAGCTATAGCATCGTACATATATATAAGAGGATAGAGTACCGTATGTGACTATGAATTATTACTCGATCATGACGCATATAAGTGACATCACAGAATTGAAACATTCATGATGCTACAGCCACAGCACTCAGCTCCAGCTGTGCATTTCACATCAATGGCTTTCACTTCCTTTCACACTTCAGTGAGAAAACACTGTTGTCTTTATTCATTTATTCCCTGATATTAGCAAGACAAACAGCCCTATCTAAAGTTGTCTCACCATATCAGAGTTTAGTTTATTTGGAAAGGGCAATGCTGATAATCAAACAGGTGAAATGTTGAATAAAGTGGTTCATGGCTAATTCAATTAAATGTATCTATGCACTGTGTACCTCTACATGTGCATCTACAGTCCGACCATAGACCTGCACATTGTACACAAACCTGTATACTTGTGGATCGTTATCTGACACAATATAACCACTCCATAACACGGAATACAGTGTGACAAATATTTGCCATAATATTACTTGTCATTCAATATATCATGTCACCCTATTTTTGATGTCATATTGGTTTTAAGAAAGAGATTAATCAAGGTGTTAAACAGCTACTGTGGCTGACAGATAAGAGACCAAATCTTCTGTTCGGTAAAATTCAAATTCGCTGTAGATTGTGTCACTCCCTCTGCTCGGTGATGCATTATTTATTTCAACAAACTCTTGTGGAGGATGGAGATGGATAAGGAGGCTTTTGCAGGATCTTTCCTTTTTGTGAGTTTCTTTCAGTTGACTTTAAGCAATAGCAACGGAGAGCTGGCAAGCAGACCAAATCTCTGCTACTATGACTGCATCTTGCCCTCAAGATTACAAAAAAAAACAACAGCTTTTTAAGGATTTGCAGCACAATCAGAAATCACACACAAACCCTGCCTCCATAAAGCAAAAGCTAACGTTGGAGGGAGTAATATGTGAAGAGCATATCTGATTTGAACACATTTCAGCAGAGAAACATCCCAACAGATGCAGCTGAGCGAGACAGCGATGCACAGTGCGGCAGCGTATGGATACATAGCAAGGAAGCATGTTACCGTTGGCCAAACATCAAGGTGGATTTGGTCTCTACATCATTGTAGCTGGAGGGAGAGCAACAGATAAACATGGTGGTGCGACAGTTCCCGCCCAGCGAGTCCTGTAGGATGCGAGTCATTTTGCTGTCACGGTATGGCACGTGAGATTTCTACAAAGAGATAGTGAGAGAAGGGAAGATAGAACATATTTAAGGATTAAAATACCTTGGAGAACATTCTGAAATGCTGTAACACCATGCAGGTGCCTTTCCTCCTAAAAATAAAAGCTATATGTTGTGCGCACCAGTACAGAACAAAGAAAGAAGAGGTTTCTCTTCATCTGCTGCATCATTCACAGTTCTACCTCTTTGAACCTCTGGAATACCTTCAAAAAGACATTTCTGTCCTTGCTCAATGAATAAAGAATGAATGGCAGTAGATTTATGAAAGATGTGTGAAGCGTTTACCGTCTGTGAGCCTTTCCATTAGGTTTATGAGGAGATCCCTAAGCCTTCTGAGTTATATAATAAGAGATGGTGAATATTTTAATTATGACGATGGAGCTTGGAAGGACTATAGACTGGGCTGAATGAGTGGGTGAAAGTTATGGTTTGGCGAAAAATGGAAATAAGTTACCAGCTGGAGCAGCGTTATGGATTGTGGAATTATTGCTTTCTACAATATGTGAAATGTCAATACTTGGAAAATATTGTGGTTATGGCAATTAAAATAGGATTAAAAGGAACAGTTTGAAACATTTTGCTTTCTTGCCAGCAGTTAGAGGAGAAGAAAGTCTGAGAGCAGTATCGATCTTCTCACTTTACTTCCTGATAGTGGTCTGATCCATTGTGTGGGATCTGGCTGTGACTGACGTTGAAGACCTTTAGGTTGTTCCAATCGAATACGTTCAGCAGTCTAGACTCAATTTTGGAAAACATTTTGTTTTGCGATCGAGTATTAGGTATATGTCAAAATATATAATCATAAGACAAGCCTGAGGCAGCAACGATACTTCAGCATCCTGATAAATAAGAAAGACTGCACAGGATTTCTCCACCGTACCGTTCCCTCGGCCAAGGCTGAGATGACGTTGCCCAGGGCCGACAGAGACTTGTTGATGTTCTTGGCCTCATCCAGAACTGCTCCCTCTGCACCTGTCTTACTGACCTGACACACATACACAAGCATAGTTCATTAAGTACATAACAAGCATACACATTCTTTAAATTCTTTATCGTACAGGTCCTGTAGTTGCTTTTAATGTCCTAGAAACAAAATCTGTAAATTCATAATAAATTTACAGGACTATGTGATTTGGTGCTAATTAAAGGGAAACTGTGATCTGGTAACAGTTTTAGGGGAAATGTGATTTGGTACTAATTAAAGGGAAAACACAGACAGTGTTCAGTATATACACTTTTAATTAATCAATTATAATTAATTGCCAGCTTAACGAAGAGAGTCTTTTAATTAGTACACAGCAAGTCAGCTGAGCATGCAGAAATGTTAAACTTGTAAACAAGCAAGCATACAATTCAACATCTCTGGTGAAGTAAAATTCTCTGGAAACCAACAACTGCATATAAAGTTAACACAGCGAAGAAAACTCAAATAACTGTCTCATAACTTTTTCCTCTATTTCTAATGAGGAAGATTACATTTCTGTTTTTGGGAAAACGGAACGAGGGAAATGTCATACCTGTAAAAGAAAGCATTTACGCATTATGTGCTAAATTGTTTTTGTTTTTCAAAACAGATGACAAGGTTTGAGAAGGTGTATGCCAGACATACTTAAAAAGGAAAGTCACAACATGTTAAATATAATGGTCATGGGATACAATTATTTACAGCGAGATAATGAGGAGCTGAGTTATAGTGTAGAGCAAGTTGTCCTATCAAAGCCTTCTGTGGAGCATGCACCAGCTTCCTGTTCAATCAATAATATTTTGTCTCAGTCTAAGAAGTTGCTAAAGCACAACTGTTTCCTTCTTCCCCCAGGGACGACCAAGACAACTTGCAGATGCAGCATCAGCACTTATGAGCTACAAACTGCCGTCAGCATCTACCCAGATCTACTACTCTAAGCGTACACTATTCTATATTTTGCATCTATATTATCAACTGTACCAATCCTACAGCCAGGAGCCAAAGGTCATGTTCAGCCCTGTCTCTAATTGTATTTTTTGTCTGCTTTTTAAAGAATGTC
Organism: Cottoperca gobio; assembly: GCF_900634415.1. Taxonomy (NCBI): domain Eukaryota; kingdom Metazoa; phylum Chordata; class Actinopteri; order Perciformes; family Bovichtidae; genus Cottoperca; species Cottoperca gobio. Next base: position 20,363,345 of record NC_041359.1, read on the forward strand.
CTGGAGATAAATTGTTTTTGAGATGCTGGCTGACTCAGATTTGACCTAAAAGACCTTGAAACAAGCGGACAATTTGTTGTTTGTGGCTCCCCTCAATTTGACCTCTGTCTCGGCTGAAACCTCCTTAGAGCTAGAACGCATACAAAGAGTTTATTATCTTTAAGAAAATTATTTTTTGAACTGATTGCATCCCTCAAAGTGAACAAACACTAACCCTGATATTGCATCAGCCACAGACGTAACCCTAAGACATATTCTTTATAAAGTAGAATTTAATGAAAGCTCAGAGCAGTGCCATAAAGCGAGTGCTTTAAAATGCTTTAAGGGTGAAGTTCAGAGCTTTAAGGTATTGTTTATCTTCTTTTTGCTTTTGCTTTTATCCTTTGATGTCTGAAAACACCTTTTGTGAGAAAGGCGTCTGGTCCCAGTGTTGTAAAATCCTGCTGATGGTGAGTTTATAGCAGCGTGAAGCCCTACTTTTAATGTTTTCAGAGAAAGATTCCCCATTCATCCTACCTTCTCACTCCCAGCCAGGTCGACCAGGTACAGCTTCCCACACAGCTTCTGCTCTGTCTCCACGTTTTCTTGTTTGATGTTTATCAAGAAGATGCTGTGACTGCGGGAACTGTGCTCATTCATGTCTAAAGAATAAAGTGAGGAGACGAGAGGAGAGACTCTAAATCAAACTCTTTATATAGAGCGTCATTCAATTCATTACCGAGCAAGATGTTCCCTTTGCGTCTCGTCATGCATCTCTCACCTTTGCACCTTGAAATTGTAATAATTTCACTCTGAAAATAAATCTGACATGAAACGTCTGACAGAATGAGTGTCAGGACAAAAAGAAGATCAACAGTGTGACTCACTGGTGACAGCAACATGACGGCTGGCCTTCCCTTCATCTATCAAATCCATCACTTCCTCGGGACTTGTGACAAAGCGCTCCGTGCAGCCCTTAGTGAAAGAAAGACATGTGAAGAAAACAAATAATCATCTATACATACAGCACACACACCAACAGACACACTGTTTCTGTTAATGAATGCACACATATGTTTATGTCTGCACAAATAGAGACACATACAATCATACAGAAATGACAAAGGTTTGAAGTTTTAAAGTTGCGTTAGCTAACATTAAGAAGACTCGAAGATACAGCCAGCAGCCAGTTAGCTTAGCATAGCACGAAGACTGAAAACAAGGGGAAACAGCTAGCATGGCTCTGCCATATGGTAACAAAACCCACCTACCAGCATTTAATACTTGATTATTGAATACGTACAAAAAACAAAATGTTTAAAAACTTAAATTCACACTATTCTTTGGCTTTGAACAATTGTAACCAGCTGAAACTTCGGGAAGTTACTAGTCATGCCAATAAATAGCTCAGCTCATAACTCAATAACAACGTGAACGGTTTTATTATTAAAACACTTTAGAAGTGTTGGTAGTTGGATTTTGACACAGCCTGGCTAATTGGTTAATTTGGTTATATATAATGGTTATATTTAAAAGAATAGTATCAAACATCTCATCTAACTCTATAATTAAATAAGCGTATTCCTTACAATGCCGTACTACGGTACATACACCCACAACACAAACTATATCCACACAATAAAAGGAGAGAACTTCAACTGCATCATGTCAAACTGCTGATGACTCACCTTCACATAAGGAACTCTGTGTTTGTCTTCGTGCACTGACAGGTTGGTTTTTGTCACTAGGATGCGTGGGAAAGAGGACATTGCGTCAAAGCATTATCTGCGCGTGTGTGTGTGTGTGTGTGTGTGTGTGTGTGTGTGTGTGTGTGTGTGTGTGTACAAATGTGTTTTAATCTGACCTGACTATGTTCCCTTGGTGAGTCAGATAATGCTGTGTGGAAAACGTGTGAGACTCTAGTTTTCAATGATATTAATGGAACTGTAGTATTTTTGCAGGAGTCATTGAGAGGTTAAGCAGAAGCTAATGTCATTAAATACAATTTAAAAATATTGCAATGGCATTTATTGGCCCAAATTCCTACATTGGTCATCTCACATTTGAAAGTCATATCTTGTTGATGATGATTAAATTGCTTTTCCTCTTGGAGGCCGTGTGCTTGTGGGTGTCCGTGTTTGTGTGTTGTATCACCCTACAGCCACTTTCTCTCTCCGCAAATACCTCCACGGGGTGTAGTTCTCTGTGCTGCCTCGCTTTATCTCGCTTGTTGTCTTTTTGTGTTCATAGCTGCACATGTTACTCAGCTGCTGCGAACTCCCCTGCATACAAATGGTGGCATCCACAACTGTCTGTGGCTCGATTAAAGATGTAATCACAAGGAGGCTGCCTTCAGCTCCCTGTCCGTGGCTCTCCATCATTTTACACCGGTTAACTCTCAGTGATAAGACTATGCACTGCAATGTTGAGGTGCTTCTGAGTGTATTCCGCCTAAAACCACAACGCTTTATTGTCTAAAGCAGAGAAGTATAAAAAAAATGGGGGCACCCATAGTAATAAATATTGTGCTTTCCATAATTAAAACATTAAGATAAACTAAACCTATTTGGTGAGTACAAAGAGCTCCAAGCTTCACTGCCTTATATTTGATTGATGGTCGATGCTAGCTTATTTTTCGGACAATACTACCTTAGCTGTAAAAAACATACATTTCATTTTTATTTTTACACGTAAAACATGCAGACCAGGTTTAAGTACTGTTATCAGCCCTGAGCTATGTCTGCAGTCTTCCTCTCGGGCTGCATAGAGCCCCAAGCAAGACGGTAACAGTAAAATAGGATTATAAAAAGTGAAATGCCCCCATATCCCCAGAGGACATTCAGACTTGACGACTAGGTTTGGCTTAAAAGTTAGAATCTGTTTACTGCAAGGAAACTGTACATTATTAACAAATGTAAATTGGGTTTTCACTGTTTTAAAGATATGTGTTCAGTGCGTTAACACACCATCCAGCAGGTCCCGGATTTTATCCATGTAGATCTCGAAGTAGGAGACCTGCAGCAAAGAAAAAAAACATGTAGCAGGTAATCTTTGGAATAAAGGGGAGCGACAGAAGTGGTACAGAAAGAGAACGGATTGTAAGGGATGATCATTGTGCAAGTACGCAAAATGATGTTGCAGTAATCTGCATTCCTGTGGGTCTGGCCAGGTATTATCCTCTATTAGAAGACTGTTGTGTAAAAGCATGCAAAGGTAGAAGGATTATCAAGGTTTATATATATATCATGATTTATTGATGCTTGGCTGTTTCCACTCAGCCCATTCATGTGAGGATTACATCACAGGCACAAGCTGAAATCCCACTGAATGTATCACAGAGTACATCCCTGTGAGATAACTGCGCAAATGTATGCATGAACACACACACACACACACACACACACACACACAAACACACATGGAAATTCACACCAACCTTTATGTGAAATTCTAGGTTCTCATCCATAGCAAATATATGTTCGAAAATGTCCTCTGCGATCCGGGGGATGATTCCCATTCCCTGGGGATCATGGAGGTTCCCCTACGAGAAGAAAGAGACGAGATAAGAAAATGTGAGTGAAGAGTAGGATAAATGCAAACCCTGGGATGAATTAAGTGGGGAGAACAGTAAAAGAAAGGAGAGCAGAGAGGCTTTTGACTTTAAAAGAATCAGGTCTATTTCCCAGAGAGAGTTGTAAAGGAGGTTAGTTCCCACAGAAGGCTGGGAAAGAGAGATATTGAGCGTTGACAGTTATGGAGGGAGATGTACTGTCAGGAGAGCAGAGGAGAATATAAAATACAAAGGTCTGTGTGTCTGTCTGCGCCACAGCAAGAGGTCTACTTTATACATTATTTAGTGATACTGTACCTCCATGGTGTGTGTTTTTCCAGAGGAAGTCTGGCCATAGGCAAAGATAGTCCCATTGTATCCACCCAATACATCTATAATTAGAAAAGAACACACAAAAGGCATGTCAAAGCAAGAAGAATGCAATGTGGAAATTAGGGATGGGACGATTAGTTGATCGTGGTGAATTTCAATTATCACACGATGCAGTTTTCCATTTATCCTTTCTTTATGCAGCGAGGCCTTATGATTTAGGATTACCATATTTAAGATTGTTCCATTCTTTGGAAACAATAAGAATATATGTTACGTAAAGGGACTTCATTATGTTTCAGTGCCACGTTAAGAGTTATTTAGGCCGGAATAATCGTGACATCAAATTTTCACATCTCCATGCCTAGTGGAAAAGAGGAAAGAGAGCCAAAAACAAAAACAAAATCTGACAGAATTTCAGATTTCGGCGAGCAAGCTATGTAAAGTATAAAAAAAGGAAGACAGATAAACATCTTGACAAAGACAAATATCTTTGACCTTTGCTCCAAAGACGGATCAGACTGTGCCACACGAAGACTGTGTGCACTGAGGGGTGCACAGTATTTAAGTGTGGTTAGTAGCTGAACGACCTCTGTGGCTGCACACAATAAACAACATCATACCTGCAGTGTTAAAGTCACCAGGAGACTGTATAGATGTTATTCTTTCTCCATTCAGCTGAAAGGAGCCAAAGCGAAAACAACACGTCCTCAGCATTTAAAGGCTATAAAGCAGCACGGTGCTGAATGTCATATTGCTGACATGATCTAATAAACCCCTGCGGTAAAAGTCAAACATGGATAAAGAAAAACACGTCACCCTGAAAGGCCGGCTGTCACAGGTTAGCTAACCACAAATCACAAAGGCTTTCAATTGAAACAATGAGGCACCATTTGTCTTTCTCCTCCACTCCTGTGTTTCCTTTACTCGTGCAGCTCTCAGCTCAGCAACGTGTCTTCTCCTGCCTACGCGCTGGTCATTTTGGTGAGAACGAAACAGAGCATGACACATAATAGAACAAAGAAAAAAGAATATGTCTGGAAGAAATGACAGCCAGAGATAAGATCACTTAACAAGGACACGCAGAAGGGAAGAGACGGAGAGAAAAGCTAGCAAAACAAGAGAGAACCTGACAGCCAGAAAGACCAAAAAGAAGAGGAAGTGTAAACATGGAGATGTCTCCAAAAACAGCTGCCTCTGGCCTTGCTCTGTTACCCTTTTCCCCTGACACATGTCAAATCTCACTCTTCATCTCATTCCTTCATTTTGCTAAATCCTTATCCTTGACTTTTCCCAACCCTGAGCTGCAATTCTTCCCGCCTTTTTATTCTGTCTCTCCTCGGCCTTCTTGCTAATCTCACACTGCAAGTAATCTTTCCCACCAAATCAATCTCTATTTCATGCTCCATCTATAGTAGAGCTACCTCAATGGAGTTTCACACTCGCTTTGAAGTTGGCACAAAAACGAAACCTTAACAAGGGGGAAAAAAGAGGCAGACAGAAGGAGGGTTTGATCTTGGGACTTCTGGATACGCCAGTCCCGCTGTGCCGCGATAAGTATGCATCTTGTTGATATGTGCATGTTGATACTCATACTTGTAGGTTGTGTGACCACATCATGTCATGGAAATTGGTTTTCTCACTGCTAATGGATGCAGTCAGTGAACGGAAAACTGACAAAGCTGACAAGGGGACCCCAAGGATATGGAGATTCAAGGTGTATTGGCTTTCTCCCTCAGCTTTTGTGTTACTCACACATCTTGGAAGAAAAAGGTTTACGTGACTCACCTTTGACGATCTGCTTGGCGCAGGTGTTGTACACCTGTATCTGGGTGGTGTTGGTAGGGAACACCTGGTCAAACACGTACGACTTCCCCTGTGAAGGCCAACACAAACACAGTCAGCTACACAACCACACTCTCCCCTCACAGCGTCTGGAGAGTGATTCAGATTATTGTCAACACCTCATCTTCCCCTGTGACTCCCTGTAAAAATCTGTCCCGGGAAGTTTGTAAAGCAAGAGCAAGTGTGTGTGTGTGTGTGTGTGAGAGAGAGAGAGAGAGGGAGACTTCACACATAATGTTTATCACTAAAACCTTATGTAAAGCCACATTGCCAGTGTAAGAAAGTGCCACATCAATATTTAATTTACGAACATGTTTTATGGAGGCTGCGGCCCTCTGTGTGTATTAGTCCTGAACAGGAGCACATATATCACATTAAAAGTCTCTTTTGAATGTTATGCATCCTGTGTATGTTAATTTGTGAAGCCTATATTTTTGGACTATTGCGGGGCAGTGGGTGTTTTGCATGAGTGCACCGTGAAGCCTTAGGCAAAAGGCTATGCAACCCCAAGAGAGACAGAGAAAGAGATCACATCTGAGGTGAAGCCATTAGAGGCAACATTCAAGGACTCGGAGAGTAAAGTGATGGAGTGGAGAGGAGAAATGGAGTGGAGGAGTGAAGCAGAGGAGTGGAAATGCAGAAAGGGCTGAAGAAATTAGATGACCTGAAACCAGTGATGGCAATTTGAGAAAGACCGCACAAGTGAAAAACACCAAACTGAGACAGGGAATAAAGAAATATTATTTTAAAAGTATTTGTTATACTGAATCATTGTGTCAGTTAACCAGGCTCTCAGACAGCAAAGCAGCCTGTTAGTCAACGAGAAACCGAACAAATCAGCCAACCAGCTGAATATCAAGCAGCTGAATATTAAACAAGTCACACAGCCAACCAGAGATATGAATTCAACAGACACAGACTTGGGTCGCCATTCAACCAATCATTTAACCAGCCAGCATCACATTGCTGAACAGCCAGTTCACACATATTCAGTCGATCGCTCTGTCCAACATATTTAGTCACCAAGTGTAACATTTTGCCTAAAGTCATATTGTGTTTAATAATACAAGACAGCCTGGCCCACCCACAAGCCTGCAGACATCCACTGAGAGAAGAAGAAACACTGTAGAGGAGGCTGTCTAACCTTCACTCCCATTTTCTCTGCGCTGCTCTTTGTGTTGCATTGGCTACATGAGTAACATGTTGAGCATTGATGGCACATACCGACATGTACAGTATGTATGGTATGCTGACCTTGATGGTGTAACATTTCTATACAGTCTAAACTAACTAAAGTAAGTGACCTGTATTTAACTCTTTATGTGTGTAACTGTTTCTGAAACATGTTCCAGAATAACCTCATTCTGCACATGGTCCAAGATGCGCACACGGTAAATGTCTTCCATTTAGTTTTATATTTGTGTATAATGTTTGCTGATGTGCCTTTACATGGATAATGTGACACAATTTCTGTAAATATATTTTATTTCATCACATTTCTGTTGTGCTAACGTGATTGTGCCTGTTTATGGACGCTAGCTTGAGAGACTTATACATTACTGAGAGATGTGTATTCGAAACCTTTATGTCTTTTATTTTCTTGTAGCTTTCACTGTGACTGCAGTTGACAGAGAGAGAAATAAAATAAAACTTCAAAACACATCTCTATGATGCATGGTCATTCATTCATTAGTCTAGTGTACTGTAGTTACAATGTGATAGAATGACAGTAAAGAGAGACATGATGATAGATTAGATAATGACTAGACAAAGGTTCCCAGACAAATCAGGACTGTCACATCTTGAACCACACGGACACCCCGATGTATTTGTTTAATTGTCAGAACGTGCATTGCATCAAAAGTAAACTTTTATGTCTGCTTGGAAATGTACCTAACTCTCTTAAACACGAGGACGTGGTTCAATCACTAGTAATGCTGGTGAGGAAAGTGATCGTGGTGAAGTGGAGAGGGGAATCAGATCTCCAAGGTTGTGACTCACTAGGACACTATATCAATACGACTCAGTCTTTTTCAGCAGAAATAGGATGTTGGCATCTGTGGGAGTTAAATATAATCTGTATTTAAGAATAAAGTAATAAAGTAATAAAGTATTTAATAACTATGGATAAATGTCTGAAATAGGGATATATGGAAAGAATCGGATCCATGTATACAACAATCATTTTCCCCATATATGTTGCTACAACACATGGAACTCATCTCTGTTCTTTCAAGCCTGCGGAAAGGCTGTCATAAAACGAATTACCAATCGAGAAGTCTGCAAAGGCCTCTTATGTAATGTGGATGTACTGTATACTGTAATAAACAGGATTTACATAGGCTACAAATCACCCCTTGTATAGGCTTTTCCTTATTGTCAAGAGGGTTGTATAGTGAGCAGGAAGTGGGAGCGTTACGTTACATAAGCACGTCATTAAATCCATACAAGCTCCATGAGTCTTGTTCTATTCATGCCCCTGTAGAAGGCAAGAGACAATAATGCTCCGACAAGGAAACACATTATTATTGCTATTATTGTTTAGTTGAAATAAATGGATTGATATCACAGGGAGAAATTTAGGCATTAAAACTGTTAAGACATGGGAAAAAAGAGAACAAAAGTAAGAACTCCTGATGCTACACACGTAATTTTTTCATAGGTCTTAATACGCTCACCAATTGCCATGCAAATGCTTTTTACTAGTTACATAATCTACTACAAAGAAAATGTAATGTTTCTGCCCTTACATAAAAAACCAGACACCTCGGGAGGGTGCTCCGAAACTGTGATTATGTCTGCACCAGCAGTCTGGGATAAAATACATGAATAATCCCTGCACCTCAAAGTATTACATATAAGGCTAAAGGCCCCGCTGCTTCTGAGCCTTTTAAATGACACATTCAACAACAAGCTTGACACCAAATCCCAGTGCACACAAATATAAGTGGCTTAAATAATAAGTTATGTTGGCTTTCAAGGATGGACTCTTTGTAGTTCAATTCACAAGTCATCATGTTCCTTTTAAAGTTCACAAGCACATATCTGTTATGTTGTTTTTCTACATCGACCTTAACCAACTAACTTCAACAATTTCTTCGTCCAAGCCAACAACCTGTCTCTTAGAAATAAGTGTTACCCTTAATTAATACTTTGTTGTTAAATATGACCAACCTGTCTCTATTATCTGGCTACGTACCACAAATCCTTTTAAGTAGCTGTAATAAAACCACTTCTTATCTTGATCCAGAGGTTTTTGCCAACTATCGACTGATATCTAACCTTCCCTTTCTAAGATCCTTGAGAAAGTAGTCGCAAAACAGTTATGTGATTGTTTTTTTAGAGTTCATCATAGCACAGAGACGGCACTGGTGAAAGTTACCGATTACCTTCTATTGGCATCAGACAAAGGACTTGTCTCTGTTCTCGTCTTGTTAGACCTCAGTGCTGCTTTCCACACTGTTGATCAGGACATTCTACTACAGAGACTGGAACATTGTGTTGGCATAAAAGGAACCGCACTAAGCTGGTTCAAGTCCTATTTATCTGAGCGATCTCAGTTTGTACACATTAACGATGCATCCTCCATGACAGCCAAAGTTAGTCATGGAGTCCCGCAGGGTTCTGTACTTGGACCGATTCTATTCACCTTATATATGCTTCCTTTAAGCAATATTATAAGAAACCACTTTCATTGTTATTCAATTATATCAAACAATCAAGCCAGATGATACCAACCAATTAACTAAACTTCATGTATGCTTTAAGGACATAAAAACTTGGATGACCTGCAGGCATTCTACCCCAGCCTTGCAAACCTGCAGCTTATTTGTTTGTGTACAAGGCACAGAGCTGACCATAAACAGAAAAAAGAGGCTGTCTGTTGCAAACTGCAGTAAAATCCCCAAAAGCCCCAGGAAGTGTGTCAGTCACATTATGCCATACTTTTTTCCATTGACTTACATTGGGAAAGAGACGTCTGTAAATCAACGTATACTTTTTTCCCCAGGTAAATCAACTTTCCAGTACGAACACTTGAATAGCCCATATTTATATCATTAGGTCCTAAAAGTTGTGAAATGCGTTAATAGCCAAATCCAGAGTTATTTTCCCTCCTCCATTCATGTGACTGAGCTAAAACCGACCGTGACGGAGCGGCTGGGAGGAGGGGCTTAAGGACAACACAAATGCGCATGCTCTACGGGCCCCATGGATGCGGAAGAACGTCGGAAGATCCGTGTAATTTTATACTCGGAGGTTGAGCTATTTTGGCTTCATGCGTTCATCCCTGATTGAAAAATATGAATATTAGATATACGTAGACTACTGTTGGACCGCAGGTCACTGCGGCCATGGTTTAACATGCAGCCGGGTGGAGTTCATACACTGAAACAGGAACATAACTTAGATTTAAATAGTTCAACCTTGTGACTTTTCCATGCTTAGGTAAATATTTTGAGAGCAATATATTCAGTTGCTATGTTTAGAGTAGATAAGAAATACTATTTCAGTCTGCACACATAATTTATGATTTTCTCTTGCCACACAGTGCTTCTGTTCACCCTAACCTTTAAATGCAATTTGTGCCACTCCCAAGAGCTGTAGAAAAAAATCAGGCAGCATTACTGCAGTGTATGACGTCGAGTGATAACATTTCCACAATGATCTCCTACTCTATAGTGCTTCATTTTCTTAAAATATTTTGTTTGTGACAGAGGGTGGAGACAGTTCGGCTGAATGTATTATTTCTCTTCCATTTCTTAAAAAACTGAACTGCTTAGCTGTTGTTTTAAGTGCTGATTTAAAGCTGCAGGTACTAACAAGCTTCCCATCAGAACTGATTAGGGTTGAATCCATTCCCAATGAGCAATATGTAACACAATACACACATGCAAACCATGCCAAATAACAGAGAGGAAGGGAGGCAGGAGAAATCATGATGTGGTCTTCATTTGGGTGAATAAAAAGAGTTGGTTATATAAGCTGGATGAAAAACAACCCTTTGCCAATCATTTGGTTTCACTGGCTCCACCGTTCAAACACTAATCTGCTCTTGTGCTGCATGAATATGATAATAGCATAAATGTACTAGACTATTCTGTAAGCTCTCCACCAGTGTGTCCATCTCTTGGCCTGTCAGTTCAGACAGGTATAGAAACAACTTGTTTGTCTGTGTGTAATTCAACGAATGTTTTTTCAATTATGTGCATGCACGCCGATGAAGCTGGAATGGAAAGCAAGTGTGCAAATAATAATATTTAAAATTGTGCTTGCACATGCAGACATTGTACATGGCCCACAGCTTTGTGTGTGATGTCAAACACCCACATGCCCTGTCCAGCCTGCAATCTGCTGTTGTCTGCCAGGAGACAAAGAGGCGATGGACTGCAGCCACAGAGAGAGAGAGAGAGAGAGAGAGAGAGAGAGAGAGAGAGAGAGAGAGAGAGAGAGAGAGAGAGAGAGAGAGAGAGAGAGAGAGAGAGATATTACAAACTGCAGCTTGAGCTAAAGAGAACCAAAGTAGAAAATAATCAGTAAAGGAGAAATGATAAGTAGAACATCATGACATGAAAAGCAACAAAAAGAGAGACAAAGAGGAGGAAATACAATCAAGATCAAAAACGACAGAGCTCGAAGGTGAAAAACAAACAAGAACAAGAGAGGAAAACGACTGAAGGCTAGAAAATGAGTTAACGAGAGGCAGTGAAAGAAGAAAAGTGAAGGATGAATGGTTTCATAGCTGTTGAATTTAAATGGTCTTCTGGTACACAGGGGAGCAAAGATGCCCCTCTCTAACCAGAGGGCTTGGCATGGATAGACCTCTAAGATAATCTGTTTGTACGTTGTATTCCTGGGTCTGTTAAACAGACACATTTATACCTTGCACACGTTTGTATCTAAATAATAACTCGCCATGAAGGTACTAACAAGTCTTACGAGCTAAACAACAAAACATGTCGTCTGTCAGTGCACTCGGAAACACACATGTTATAGCAACAAGAGTCTAATGTTAGGGGCTATTTGCAATCAATACAAATCATACAAAGAAATGAAATGAAAAATGTATTTGCTTTCTTTGTATGCATGTTATAATTAAATAAAAATCATCTCGAGCTGGAGCCGGAGGTAATTAGTTTACTCAGTTTGTTGAATGTCCCAGAGACCCCTGGCTTCATCAAATTACTGAAATAAGTTTTGAACATAGACAAACACATTCTGATGGATAGATCACACAGGGGTCTCCAGGCAAGGAAAATGGATAGTAAACCCTAAAAATACATTATTATCAAGACTGTGTCAAAGTCCTTTGCCGTGCCAGGGAGTCCGGTCCCCTCCAGTTCAGAGGAACCATCTTCATATTCTCGGATTACACTTATTACAAGCGAAATCTGCAATCAGTGAGGTCAAGTGACTGCTCCGTGGACGAGATGGCGTTCAGTGTGACCTTTCCTATCCAGCATGACTACGCATCACACATAGTGGAACTGAGAGACAGCTTCAACGTCCTACAAGACGCAGCAAAGGACTAACCATGAGTTAAATAAGAGTGATTTAATCTGACATCAGAGTGATGTTGATGCTTTTCTCTCTGCTGAGTAAATAATGACTAGAAAAGCTATGAATGCTTCCCATATAATATGTTAATTATGTTTGACTAAGATAGATGTGGACAGCGTTATGTAATGTTTTTGTCCTCTCTTTCTCTCGTGTTTACTGCTTAAACGTATTACTTAGTTTGATATTGTGTAGTTTCAACTGTATCGTATTAATTAATTGCATTTTATATTACTAACTAAATACCAATTAAAAGAAAAGGCAAGAAAGAAGACGACTGCTTCAGTAGCTTGCAAACATCGATGTAAACAATGAAGGATTCAAAATGTTAGATTAAGGAGAGATAATCGTCATGGTTTAAACAAATCAGTCGTGTTCATGACATTGAGAGTTGGTAGAAGACTGGATGCAGACAACACTCTCCGATATCAACTCACACTGTTAGTCTCACCATGCACTGCAACATCCTCCCTAAGAGGTTTTGCGGCACTATAGGCCTAATTACCCCCATTCTACAGTCACCTTTGCTTCTGACAGACAACAGGGATTACTCACGCGGCCACAAAAGGTCGCTTGTCATGAAAATGTAAACATCACTCATTTTAAGTGTTGGCCAACGCCTTCATTCCTCCGGTGAGGACAGTCTTCAAAGCACAGTCATAATATTCACAAGAAAAGGCTAACACAAAACTCCAAATCCATGTTTCCGACTAACCAGGAGACATATAGATCAACATTTTAAATGCAGAGCTGGATGAGATGGTGGTTAGAAATGCGTTCCTCTTCCTCCTCCTCCTCCTCCTCCTCCTCCTCCATATTGGTTGGCCGACAGTCAGGCAGGCGGCTCCTCACTTTTTGCTCCCTTGTGTGTGAGCTTGACTGAGGGCAGAGTAGGAAAAGCAGGAGGGGTCCCATTTTCCCTTATCAGGCTATGTGTGTGTCTGTGTTGGTCTCTTTGTCTCTCTCTCTGCTCACACATAAATGCACATACAAGCACAGTGCGAGAGGAGTTCATGCTGCCAATGTCTGTTTCATCCGTCAAGCTAATCAGGCTTTGAGCCTCGGATAACAGCATCATTAGCGATTCTCTCGACATCAGAAAATCCCTTACAACTGAAAAAGCTCCATTTACACAATATTACCAAACATAAGTGCATTTCTTAATTCACTGTGCTGACAAGTCTGAGCAGAGTCGACTGGCACAGCGCCTGAAGGGCAAAGCGGCTCTCTGTGACGACTGAATGTCAAGATGCGATAGTGGTAGTATTATTTTTGAGTTGTCTTGCAGCTATCTTGTAGTTATTATAGCAAACTTTGTTGCCATTTTAGTTAATCATTAGCTTAGGGAAACAAAGTTTACCACCCAACATTACATTGTTAACACTCTACTTATAATTTCACTTAGTTCCCTGCGTCAAGTTGTTTATTAAAGATCCACACATTGAAGTGGAGCAATTAGTCCCCCATCAAAGTGAAATACTGCATAATTTATCAGGATGAGTAAGGGAAGCAGGAGACAGGAGTGGAGAACAGAGGGAAGGAAAGATTGGGCTTTGTTCACCAAGTTTCAGACCAGAAAATAGGAGCAACATCGACCTCCCTATGGATACAATTGGACTGAGAAAAAGAGAGATTTGGAGCCACATCAACATCCAGTTGAGAGTGAGATAAACCGCGCTGACTGCCAGAAAACAGAAATTACAGCAATAAACACGCTGATGCTTTTTCTTTTATACCATTCTGAGTGCGTCTGGAAAATGACACATCGACTCCAGACGTGTCACCGCAGCTCGACCTTTCTGTCTGTTTGGGCTGATTATAAAACCTCACTGCTTCTTTGGTTCACACCAGCAGCACAGAGTATCACACAAGTACTGAAAGCTGGCGTGTTCAGAATTTTTTTACTTATTTACGGAGATTGTTTTTTCTGTAGAAACAAAAATGGTGTACGCTGTGGAAGAGGACTGATGACCTGATGAATGCAAGTCCATGGTTCACTCTTTTGTAGCTCTATTTTTGGTCTCCCAGGGGAAATATCTGGCTCTTTAGTGCTAAATGCTTCACTATGTTCACCAGCTGGTCGCTAACTGTGTCTGTCTGCCGCTTGGTGCTAAGCAGATAGCTTTTAGAGCTTTTTTTTGTTGTTGTTTGCTGAAAACAACTGACTGCTGTAGCTGAAAACGACACTATGAAAATGGAGAGTGAACCGAAATAGTAAAGTTGCGGGCCGGAAAGCTAAACAATGAGCTGAAGCCAAGGGGAGCTGTAGACGTAGGTGATCATTCTCTGTATGTTCATCACTATGAGCGATCACTTTCACACTTTTATTTTTATGTTGTCAATGGATACATTAAGATAAAAATAGCAGGTTGTGATCAGTAACTTCCCGAGGTCTCGTCATCACTGTGAGGTTGCCAGACAACCAGTGAGATATAACGTGATAATTATAGCTTAAGGTTGTGTTACCTTTCGACATAGCCAGGCTAATAGCATCACATTTATCGTACAGACATGAGAGTAGCATCAATCTCCTCAAACTCTCTGCAATGGCATATTCTTTCTAAATGTCAAAGTGTCATGGCTGGTAGTGAGCGGTGCAGAGGGGATAGGACCCAAATGTAGACAGCTAAGCAGACTGACACAGTTCAGGAATTTATTGACCAAATGGTACGAAAGCTGACAGAATCACGAGGCAGTCAAGGGTCAAAACGGGAAAGGCAGTCGAAATAGGCAAACAAATCCAAAGGGGCAGGCGGGAAAATCCAAAGTCCAAAAGATCAGGCAGAGGTTCAAAACAGGCACATTTTAGGTTTTAGGTTTTAGGTTTCAGGTAACTGAAAAACAAAAAAAGAGCTAGAGCTAAAAGCTAAAAAGTAGCAGCAAGAATTGGCAAGGAGTGAATAGAAAAGGGGTTGGTTAAATATCTTCAGGGCTGATGAAGAAAGTGGGAACAGGTGAGCATGTGGGCGGGGAAGCTCAGGGGCTCCATGATAACTGAGCATCTACTGATGAATATCATGTGATAAGACCGAAACTAAATGGACTATGAGATGACAATATTTCAATATATTTCCTTAAATAAAGTTATTGTACACCAGCTTGTGTTTAAAAAACATATAACGTTTGAGAATTCATATTGTTAATAACATATGGTAATGTTGTAGAAAGACGCGTTCATACTTACTCAATGTAAAGTATCGAATAAAGTCTCATTTTGGTATCAGCATTGAAAATCTTTTAGAAAAGCACACTGAAAATTACACCCAGTACAAATACACTGGCAATGCAGACACTGCAGAGACTGAGAGAACAAAATAGATTGAAAGAGAGAGAGAGAGTGTAGGAAAGAGCAAGGAGAGAGGAAAACATTTGTCAGAGAGGACGAAGACGTCTCATCCTTTAAGTGACACTTTGACTGGTCCTGTCCTCGCCTACAATGTCCCTTTTGATTGAGCCTCCACCCTTCACATCCTTCCGGTTATTTACGTCATAGATTTATAGAAATGCTACAGAAAATAGAAATAAACCTTGAGAAAGAACAAGTTATTTAACATGAATTGAACCCAGTGACTTAGTATAGAGCATCGCTCACAACCTGTGACAGTCTGCTATTAGCTGAGCTCTCAAAGGGAAGACATTTCCTCTACTGTATTTCAGCCACCAGCTACCTGCGTTTAAGCAAATCCAGTCAAAATTAATTCACATGAGGTACAGGATTACTCCTGACAGCAGCTTTGTCTCTGTCAGCACTGCTTCGGCAAGACTCGGAAAAAAGCCAAACACATTTAGCATTTAATGCAGAGGAAATCTTGTTTCTCAGGCGACAAGCTTAGCTTAAAAAAGCATTGTGCTTAAGTGTTAAAATAATCAAATCAACACTTCCTAACCCTGCAGGAACAGAGCGTCAATTCAAGTATATTTTTCTAAAATATATTCTTGTTAAAAACGGACCCTATTGCACCGTTTGTGAGAGGAAATTACAATATTCCACAAACACTTGCACTAATGCCGCTCCCTTCTTCAAAGTAAAGGCCATGTTGATAAAGAAAGCTCTTAACGGCGCCATCGATTCATCTTAAACCAGTAATTGAATTAGTACATGAACCCGTGAATCAAATGTATTGACTGAATTTAGGCAAGAAGTGATGCCCCAATGAAATGATAATGGAGGCAACTTATAATGCAGACATCTCTAGCTCTACTCTAAATTGAAATAGAGGTTTTGTGTGGTTGTGGTCTGCAGTTCCAATTAAATCTGAATCCAGAGCATCAACACTGCGTCTGATCATCAAAAGCACCAGTGCAGAGGAAGACACATGTAGTAATCCATCATCTATGCAAGCGAGCAGCATCGCACCATTATTATGAGCCCTGTAATGACCACATGTGGCAGAAAAGGAATTATAAATTAGGGTAGGATGGGAAAGGTTGTGGAAATGTGGCAACATGAGCACATATTTTTATCAACTTGTGCATGCAGGCAGCAATTATTAAAGTAAGTGAAGCTAGGGGAATAACTGAGTAGAAGATGAAGCAATCCAAGAAGTGTTAGTGAGCAATAACTTTAATTTGCTGTAGAAATCAACACCACGGTTAAGGGGATTCTTTTTGTAATTCAGCAGAGCTAATGGCAGAGCTGTGCAGTGAGGTAATAACAATAATAAAAGGCCTCCAGAATTTCTTTTTAAATGGTATTAAGAGTTTGCATAAAATCGAGTGGATTAGAAACTTACAGGTGGAGAAGAAGAGAAAGAAATCAGTGAGTTTTGATTATCGATATACCTACTGAGAGTCACAAAGAAACAGCTGGCAGTGCAGCCTGGAGAAGTGTTTTTTAAAGTCTGGGCTGGGACCAATCCCGAGCAAAGCAAAGATTCAAATAAGCCTGAAATTTATGTTACTCTTATGTAATGGAGTTTGAATAAAATCTTGAATTAGATTAACCTAGATCAAAACAGTAAGTGAACATGTGCTTGAAAAACATGGCTCCCCTGAGGAAGGAAGGAAGCAGTGACCCGGGTTAGATGTCAATGTTCTCTAATGTCAGATCAATAAGCTGAACTGTGATTAATTGAAGGAAACAGAAGTCCTGGGCATGCAGAAGGCAGAGATGCTCCATGGGATTTCCTTCCTGTCCTACTACCAGGCAAATATAGCCGCCAACTGCTTGGGGGTCTTGGCATGTGCACACACGTGTGCGAGCATGTGCAGCTGGGTTACGATGTACTGCCCACAGACGCTGAGGGCAGACATAGAGACCAGGCAGCATCCTGGGCAGGGCCGTGGCTAATGAGGAGAGGATGCTCCATTAACGCTCCCAGGAGTTAAAAGCCTGGTAGTCACAGCCCACTTCTGTCATAAAGGGAAGAAAAGAGCAGGCTGAGTAAAAATAAAGATGAATTGAAGGGACTGGCAGCTAATATGTGGCTGCTAACTACATTTAGGGAAAAGATAGCTGGCATCTCTTGTTGGTCTCGGTTATGGGTAAAATGGTTAGGCACTTTAAAGTTTAAAATAGTACAAGGTAGCCATAAAGTAGTGATGATTAGAATATTGGTTACGCAGCTATATTAAGTGTGTCTGTTTCTCATTTTGTGGATTCTCACATCTCTGGGCTGACTGGCGTGAAATAAACTCACCAAAGTCGGAAAGATCTTTTAGCATTCAGATTCCTGATTGACAGGAGCTTCCCCCTTGACACTTAAAAGCCGGGAGAAACCTCTGCCTAACTTAATGAGATGACAGATGAGGCTGAGCTTGTTCTTTCACATCTTCCCAAAACTGCTGCTGAGTCGTGAGGAAATAGGCAGCAGAATCATCACACCATGAAACACAGCAAGACAGAGAGAAAATACAGCAAAGAGTGAATTTAGAAAGAGAGAGCGAAAGAGAGGGAAGGAGACGAGGTCTGATCCCAAGTGGTAGCTGCTCTGCGGGGGCTAGCGTGGGGAAAGAGCGCAGATCTTGACCATACACAGCAATCCCATTACACTGCCTAATTGGATAGGGTTTGTGTACTGCAGTGATAGAATTAGAGCACTAAAGCGTGCCGGGTGGGGATGAGGGGAACCCTTTGGACCTTCATGTCTGAACTGTTTGTTTTGCAGACAGTTAAAGCCGTTGCAAAAAAATATCATTGAGGAGAAAAACGCTCCATTGGAACTATAAATAATAAGGTACGTGACAGGTAGATGATTTCCCCTCTTGGCGCCTAATCAAGATGGGAATAGGAGAAGAAAAAGAAAATCATCTCTAAGCCGAGCACGACAGGAAAAGAGCCGCAGCTTCATCAGAAATAAGACGGACATCTTAAAGTGTCCGCTCGTGAATAATCGATCAACGATATTACATGCCTAATTTCTGCAACAGCACACCATATGATCTCAATTCATTTTCATAAAACTCAGGAAAAGCTTTCAGGAGAAGATAAGTGTCTTCATGTGGGAAGGAGCAAAGCTTCAGCCTCGGTGCAGAATACACCACATCTCTGTGAACCTTTTGACAAGACTGTTCTAATCCTCTATTCTTCCTACAAATGTAAACATGGTGTATTTCTCAGATGTTAATAAAGCAGCCTTCAACTCGTTAGAGTTTCTATAGTAGACTTGTAAGCGCACAAGGGAAGAGCAGCCAGGGAGAGGTAATCCATAGAATTATAAATGATGTGCAGAAAATAGAGAATCAATAGCTATTTAATGTGCACATTTCAACGGGACTCCCGTCCAGGGACTCTTTTCACCGCAAAGTTGACCCTCCTCAATATCTATCATGGTCAACAACAAAAAAAACACACGGCTCAATATGACAATGACAAGGAGGTCAGTGTAAAGGATAGAGTGTTTTAAACTATAAATCAGTATATACACACACACACTTGACAAGGTTGAGTTTGACAGGATGATGGCTGACAAACAGACCTTTTTTGTTGTTTTTGCATTTTGGTCCAAAACTAAAAGAGTCTGGCCTTGCTCCAGGATGCAGGCTCATTAAAAGTGTTCCTCTAATCTTGGAAAGTAATGGCCCATGATAAAAGGAATTTGCAGTTTCAGGGGAAAAAATGACCTATAGTTGAAAAGGCACTGCAGGAGTAAAATCCACTGCTGTGCACTTCTTCTTGCTCGTTTCAAATAGTTAGACATTGAGAAGGATAATATTAATAATAATAATAATCTGTGTTAACAAATTATGTCATCCCATATCACCCCGTTAAATTAAACTCAGCCCTAGAATGCAGATAAAAACATTCAGAACAGCAGCCAAATGAACCATAAAATGATTTCATTTCGGACAAAGGGAATGATAACGACGCTGTTTCGCATCTTCAGTACGAGTGAGGCTCCTAAAGCTCTCACAGCTTAATGAGATATGGCAACAAAAATACTCCTAACTCATATTTGATCATCATATACTGCCACTGGTGTGACATATATGCATAAAATGCATCTTTATTGAGCCTGTGAACAGCTCATATGGCCCTATGTGATATCTATATGTCACTGCGTCTGAGCAGGAGACAGAATAAATTCCATATCTTGCCTGTGAGGCGGCCATGATTATTTATTTATTCATAGAACTGAGTCCAAAGCGTGATTCATTGAGGCTGTCTTTTACGCCTGCCAGAAGATTAGGAGGGACAATCTGGCCCCTGTGACGTCGCATTATTCCAGACAGTGAAATACTAGAGACAGCTGTGTCACTCCACTGTGGAGCAAACACAAAAGCTGAGCCTTAGGGCAGTGCAGGCGTATGGTTATTAGTCACACGGCCACTGTGCGCCGAGGGGCTCTACAGGTGGCATGTGAGGAGAAAAAACATAACTAAGAAACAAATACTTATAAATAACACATTAATTGTTGTATCACACATGTAGGGGATGTGACATATTGCTATTGCCATAAAAATGCCCCCATGGGAAAACTGGTGTTGCGATGTCTGAAGGTGCTTCAATGAACCGCTAAGAAACGTGACTGTGTAACTTCGGGGATGTGCAGCGAAAGGTTTACCTATTGTAGATGAGATGTATAAATATGATGTGTTTCTTTTATGACCCGCATTCACTGTATCTCTTGTTTCAGGCCTGATTGAGTGATTCTGCTCATTACTCTTGTGTTTGTTTGATTCCCCCTGCTGATGTGATGCTGCCAAGTGGATGCAGATTCTATTCAGTTTCCTCCGCTCTGTCTCTGACTGTAGTTGTGTGCGCGCACGCGTGTGTCGGGAGCGAAGCCCCGCCCATCGCAAAACACAGCGGAGGAGAGAATGTGAATGCGCAAAGTAAACACTGAAACGTGACATAAATGAGATAAACATGTTTATTTAATAAAAGAGCACCTGTTCAATGTGAAAAGTGAGTTGTGAATATATATATATATTTAAAAACACCTTGGATTTCAGGGGAAACACTGCAATGACTGTATTATGTGTTTCAGCAATTGCTCATAGACAGCTCTCACCGGATTCTCCAGTTCCTCTCACTTCTTTGGAGCGTTTTAGCCTCTTTCAGCTCAATATTTTAGTTTATAACGTCTGCAACTTAATTGTTTTGATTCAGTTCAAATCTCACTCCTCTCATCAACCTTGATTCTAGCTGCAAAGGGATCTGTTTTGAGTGAAAGGCCATCTCAGCTCAGCAGAAAACAGCAGAGAGACACAGTTAGCGAGTAGCTGGTGAACATAGTGGAGCATTTAGCAGCTAAAGAGCCAGGTATTTCCCCTGGGAGTCGGCGGGGAGCAAAGCATATGGATGCAGCAGAAATCAATTCTTGCTTTTAATGTCATTTTTGAAAGCAGAAACAACACATTCTTTCTCTTACAAATGAAAAGTTGAATTCACCAGCTGTAAAATGTATCCTTGGTCGTTGATTTTTGATATATAAGCCTTCTTTGTCTGGTATGCCCACTATAGAGGCTTGTGTTAGAAAACTTTAGATAGATATTGCTCTACATGTGGTTCTGTTACACTGCGTTTTAGCATTTCACAGAAGAAGTATGATGAAAAACTAGATGCTTGACAGAGGCTCATATCAAAAATGAGGGTGATACTCATAATGATGCATAGCTAAGTTGATACATCAAGTTCAAATGTAAGTCTGACTTCAAGTTGTCAACATTCACATCCAAGTTTTTTCCAGAGTCTTGTTTTGTTTTTGATTGTGGTATGAAAGCGCTGTGCCTCTTACCAGTCTGACTCCCCCCGTCCCCAAATGTCTTGAGGCCCCTGAGACCACACCTACATGCCATTTCCCCCGATCTTTAATCTCTCCAAGTCTCCTCCTACCCGCCACCCGAGGCGCAGCCGAACCATCACTCAGCACCTCAAATCATTGCCGCTGTCAGTTAACAAGTTCGGGAAGAAGCCTGCCTCGAGAAGACAAATGTGGGGTTATCAGCGCTGCACGTATGTGAATTAGTTTTTTATCAACCATCAGGATATGAACGCTTAGTTGTCGCTGCTGAGTCCCTGCAGCGTGCCTGCTTACCTGCCGGCCCGACATCTTACATCCTGATCCAATCTGACAGCCGCAGCATTTCAAGTTTTAGGAGAACATTTTTTTTACAACTTCCTCTAAGAGTATTCCAGAGCTACAAGAGAGATGCTACAGAAGTGAAATGCATACTGTGAATACATTTACACACCTTAAAACCCTTCGAATTCTGCACGCATCAAAGCAATTACATTGAGGAAGATGAAAAGTGTGTGCATGCTTTTATGGTTATAATCATCTGAACAGAAGGAAATTGATGGGCGGTTTGTACATGAATAGAAATATAATAGAAAGTAGTGCACGCTTCTGTCTCCAGACATTATCAGTTTGGAAGGCTCCTGCTGACATACAGAAGTGCTGAGAGGAAACTACAGCAGTGCAGTGTGTATGCTTTCTTCACATAAAGATCACAGTTCCCTTAATTGGGTAACATGATTTAAATTTCTGCACACTGTTTTCCAACTTTACATCATCTGCACACATGTAAAGAATGGATTTCCTCTGACTAACACACTGCAGCCTTAATGGGCATCCATTAAATAATGTACATTTAAAGACAGTGATTCTTTAGAGAATAACCTCATAGTCTACAAGACAGAACATCGTAATGATGTTTTCATTCTTCTGCGTTCAAACACACCCAGAATACATTTAAATGCAATTACCAAGATTGACGCATGAATGAATGAATTCAAGCTATTGTAATGATGACCTACCATTCCCCAATAGCATCAGAATAATGTGATAATGAGCATTGAATCTGTTTGAGTATCCTGCTGCTATAACCAGGATATACAGGACAGTCTCGCATGGGCATCTATCTCAACGATGCTGTCTTGTATTTCAATGTGTGTGTGTGCGTGTGTGCGTGTGTGTGTGTGTGTGTGTGTGTGTGAATGTGTGTGTGTGTGTGTATGTGCGTGTGTGTGTGTGTGTGTGTGTGTGTGTGTGTGTGTGTGTGAGTGTGTGTGTGTGTGTGTGTGTGTGTGTGTGTGTGTGTGTGTGTGTGTGTCTGTGACAACAGAGTAAGCCGATAGGGATTTTCTGCTGTCTTTATCATCACTTGAAGTCAACCCTCAGGCCAGATGTGTCTCTCTCTCTTTCTGTGTGTGTGTGTGTGTGTGTGTGTGTGTGTGTGTGTGTGTGTGTGTGTGTGTGTGTGTGTGTGTGTGTGTGTGTGTGTGTGTGTTATGCATATGTATGTCTGTTAGCTTTGGCCAAATGTGCTTTACGTTCAATCAACAAGAACATTTGCATTTAGAGCACTCCTAATCCCCCGCTGTTAACCTCGTATGTATCCATCAGATTGACAAACGTGTTATAGCTCGGTTCGTTTTCGTTTGCTGCTCCAAAGCAGTGACAGTAATCAGCAGCTGCTATTCAAATCCATTCACTGGACAGAAACAGCCCACAGAGCCTAATTATGACTCTCATTAAATTTAGAGCTTATTTTACTTCAACAGTGCATTAAAGGCTGACTGCAAGATGCCTCAATATCACTCCAGCATGATTTTGGAGACAGGAAACACGCCAAAATCCAGCAAATCAATACCCCAGAAGAAACATCAGGCAGTGTGGGATCACAGAGGTGGCCACATGCATTTTCAGAAAATTATGAATTAGTTCTTTACAATGGTGAGCTCAAGCTTGTGGATTTTATTGATTTTTTGCTTAAATTAAAGAAGAAAGGGATGATTTTGGCAAATCATCTAAAGGCATTACATGAGAGGCTATTCATCAATTTGATCTAGCCTTTTTTTTTCTGCAAGGCTAAGCCTACCTTATTAACGGCAGCAACACACACCTGAACGATGCAACATGCTGAACCGAATATTGATAGGGGCTATACTTAGTTTGATCCCTGTCAGCAGCCTTTAAGCCTCCAGTCTTGTCTGGCCAGTATTTGATGTGTGCGCAAGATGAAAAGTGTAACCCCTAGCGTTAGCGTACACTGACTGCATGGAAAGGATGGAGATGGTTAGATGTAACTTACCCCGAGGATGACAGTGTCTTCTCCCTGAAATATTGGAATGAACTTATCTTCCCGAATAATTTCGGACTTGTTCAGAGGACGAAATCGACACAACACCTTGATATTGCATTCTGCATTAGCATCAGCCATGGTGGGGGAAATATAGTGCCGCGCTCCAAACAAATAAAGAGGAATTTCTTTATCTAAAAAAAATAAAAATTATTCCCTGTGCAATTTCCCGAGAACCACCTGGGCGCAGGCTGAAACCACCGGCTACATGCAAAGCGACACTGGCAGGCGAAGCATTTGGATGAATGAACAACTACGAGTTTTGGGAGAGACTAAAGCCGAATTCATTTAAGAAATGTAAAGCAAAAACAAAAAAAAACCCGTAGAGATTGTTTCTTCTTTCGAATTCCCTCGAACCAAACTCGCGGTGGAGAACAGATGGAGAGTTGTAAATGGGAGTATATTCCACACTGGTCCGGTCGGCAGTGTCTGGATAGGCTGCAGGCTGCTCAGAAGCATGGTTTGCATCACTGTCATCCCTGCGCTCTCACTGGGGGCGGGGCGATGTAAAGTAGCAACTCCAAATCCTCCCTCATCAGCACCGCTGAGCAGAGGGGCCGAGGAGCAGGGAGGAGAGCTCCTACTCTGCTTTTTATTCCCGCAACCACAACTAAACTGGCCTCGACAAAAAAAGTTAACTTTTAACCATTACACACTTTAGTTTCAGGTGGAGCACACAAAGCTGAAGGTGGTGCTTGTTGCATCTGGTGAGATATTCTTGGTGGCCAGTAGCTTTTAGGCAGAGCATCTCTATTTTGTTCACGTCTGCACCAGACTGGTCGTCATGGCAATGCTGTTTTGCATGGGTAGTCATGCGGGAACCAAACAAAGGCTCCTTCATTTTTGCCAAAAGATAGTCCATTGATGTACTGCACTTTTATCAAGATGGAAGACTCGAAGAAGACGGATTAAAATTAAAATAATAGTCAAAGTTTTATCAGTTTAGATATCCTGACTTGTATTCCCTGGTGATCAAGCTCAAAACACGGAGGATACTACATTTCCCAAATGCTCAATTGTATTTTTCAATAGACCCTCACTAAATGAACTTTAAAAAGCCACCGAAGACATTATACATCTGTTTCCACAGGCGTATTACCCGTCATGACAAGTAATGATGTGCCATAGTACTATAGAAGACAAAGCCATGGGCAGTTATGTGTATTGTGCTCTAGATAATTGGGCCTAAGGATGATGCTCAGATAGATTCTAGTCCAATCATGTGGTTGGTCAGTAGTAGGAGTAATAGGTGGGAAGGTCTGGGGAAAATCAATAAACAATAGAAAAAAAATGAGCTGATTCATAAACCTGTGGCAGCTGGTCAGTGTCATGTTTCACAATATTGTATGTAAGACTGGTACCAAATTATATATATGCAACATGATGTTAATTATGCTACTTGTATTGTAAATTATATGAAATAATATATAATGTGTATTATGTTGATATACAGTAAGTGATAATATGAAAAACATTCATTACTAGAACATATCACATTATATATTACATAGTATATGTAATTATTAGACTTTTGAAAATGTATTTCATACTATGCGTGGATTTTGCTTGCAGTGATTTGATAATTTTAGAATTTGTATCTACTATAAAATATGTGTTATGGTATTTGTAACAAATGTAACATAGGTAACATAATTTTACCGGCTTTCAAAAAGGTAAACACATTTTTTAAATTATTATTTTCACTTTTTTTTTTAATTTAATTAAGAAATATACAACAGTACTCTATCATACTTTATATCGGTCCTTCTAGATAAAGTAGGGGAAAGAAATCCGGACAGAGTGAATCATCTTCTTAATTGACCGTCTTTGTGTCGTTGATTGGTTTGCTCGGACTTTTAGCGCCATCTTGTGACAACTCTGCCGGAATTCAAACTTTTATTTATTTTTTTAAATAAAGATATAATCATTTTGTTGTTGAAGGCATTTAGTTGTTAAATATTTTATGAGTGCGACAGGAAATACTGCGTTTGATAGAAAAATAAAATAAAACTAGAAAGGGGACTAACAGAGCGCATGCGTACAAAGTCTCCACTTTGTCGGGAGTGTTTGATTTGTTGGTTTTTGCAGACCGTTGAACTCTTTCCAATCCTCGTAGCGAACCTATCACCGCCCGTCCGCCTGTGCTTGGTAGAAAACGAACGTCCATGCTGTCAAATCAAGCCAGTGACCACATCAGCCTAGAAACCTCCGCCGGCTGAGAGACTGCTGGCTCATCTACCGTTTGCTTTTATTGCAATTTGATTAGGTTCATCGATAGTTTACACGTTTTAACAACTGTTATTATAATCTATCGTCGTTTGTTGATCTCGTCTTTACATCCCGTTGACAATGGCTGATCCTAAATACGCAAACTTGCCAGGAATTGTAAGTGGCTATCGCTAGCAGACAGATTAGCTCGTTTGCTACTTGGCTATGCTAGCTCCGAGCTGTGACAGCTAAATTAGCTAACATCCCAACTGTTTATTCTTTCGTCTGCTTATTGTTTGATGTTATTATACATCTAGCGGTTAAAATCGTAGATGTGTGGTTGCTACATGTTCAGCTAATGTTGTGATACAAGCCACCAGAGGCTAAGGGCTAGCATATACGTGTTGTTGAATGGGCCGGGGCGTTGGCCAGGCTAATGGCAATAATCGGGATATCTGATCGTTTGAGATATTGTTTACCTAATATTGTTTACCTGTTTTTATTAGGCCTTTAATGAGCCGGACGTGTACGAGACCGGTGACCTTCCAGAAGATGACCAGGCTCAGTTTGAGTCGGTAAGTGGACGCTGCATATTAAGATACCCTAACAAGTGTTATATACTTTATATAACTGTGAAAGCACCAATTTCTTCATTGATATAAGTGTGCATTATCCCTGCCGTGATTAAACGCCTAACCACGCAATTACTTGGCTTACTATTACTGCTTGCACTGCAAAGTACTGATTGTAGCTTAACTGTACTGTATACTTGTGTTTCTTTAAAATAATAATAATAATAATAATAATAATAATAATAAGCTGTCTCTGCGTTTGTGCAGTCCTTAGGATATGTAGGGCAAATTAAAATTAAATCGTGTTATCCACCAAAAGTTGTAAGATCACATCTGACCATCTCTTGAATTTATTTAAGCCCAATGAATAATTTCACATTTATATGAAAATGTTATGTTTCTAGAAAAATATGAATATTTTCATATTTATAAAAAATGCCAAGATGCCCTTTTCAGGTTGTTTGAAAGTCCCATCCGAAGACCTACTGCCGATGTTTATAACTATGTCATGGTCTTGTGACTCTTAGAAAAGTCTATTACTGTCTTACTGCCATCCCACTGTTTAGCCGAGTTAGTGGTGGCGTTGCTAGAGTACACTATTCTTTAACAGTGCTATTGCAAAGCGCTTCATAAACAGTTGAGGGGATGCTGGTCTGACATTGCTTTACACTGTCTGGACGGTTTACTGACCAGCTGAGTGAAACCTAATTGGCATTTTCCCTTCCATGTTTCCACATTCGTTCTTCCCAAACCCTTGCCCTTGTTTTGACTCTTCCCCACCCCTCCTGGGACCCTAGTTTGTACAAGTAAGATTGGCTCCATTTTACTCTGTGAGCTTAATGCCATGCTTTTTTTGCATGTTGTTTAATCGCATATCCATTTTTCCTACCTCTATTGACTGAGATGAAATGAGAAATGAATCGATGGAGTGATTCTTTTTGTGCTCTGTAATTCATCACTTGTTGATTGATTTGAAGTTTATTTTCCTCCTATTTGTGCTGTTCAATTAAACAATTTAAAGGGACACAGATGTTGATGGGGTTCAGCAGCACTATAATTAGAAAAGTGTTTTGTCTATTTGTTTGAGATATTTCCCTTTTAACCTGTCATAATGTTTAACAGTTGCTTCCTGCCTCACCACACGTTTTTGACTAACTGGACCTTTTTTAAGGCCCCTATACACTGTGTGATTACATCTTGACAGTTCGTCGCATGTCACGCTTGGATACAATGGATTTACTATAATAACATTTGTGCAGGACTGTACATTATCAAATATGAGACATGTCAGACTGTTCGATGAATCCCTGGTGAATCCTAGCACCTTTTGGTTTATGCCGATTACTTTATTCAAGTATGTTGTGTGGATCACTGCTTTCTACATCAAGTCATGTAGGGATGCAACAGATTGGTATCTACACTGACCTAACTTAATAATAGTAAAAGTTCTTAAGTGGATCAGGTAGACGTGACTGATCCACAGATGGAGTTTCTTTGTCAGTGTCATTGTAACATTCCATGTGTCCGCTCTGTTACTTTCATTCGGTCCCGGTAGGTTTACTTTTTAGTGCCACAACCATCCCTGGCTTCATGTTACTTCTCTAAAGAAAGGAATTGGATCGATCTAGCCTGAGTCCCATGCCATATTCAGATTGGTTGTTTTCTAGATTGTAGAAGTCAAATTGAGAATTTGGTCCCAAATTTCTGGTGCCGTCAGACCTTTGACTCGGACTTTCTTTGGTGGATAGGACATGTCTCACAGTGTTATCTAGGACCTCCATCTTGGATTGATGACCAAATATATAATTGCATTTCTCTGGGACAGCCCAAAATCACACTGTGTATCAGGGGCCTTAACTTGGATATACTTCATTAACCGCTTTGGTTTAGTCTAGCAAATTCATTTAGCATGTTATTTTTGAAACAACTCACCCTGATGAATGATAGATTACAATTTCTGTAACAGAATGCATTTTAGGCCTTTTTTGAATTTCTTAACTTTTGACTCATGGATTGTTTGTATTTTTTAAACGCTAATAATGCTGGGAGACCTACGATGCCCTCCCATGAGGGCATATGGTCACACGGCATTATGACGTGCAGTATGGTATCAAAGGAGAAAGTAATTTGTTTGTGTTAATGGACCATCTTACCACCCTGAATCGGGGAAGAGAGAAAGAACTGAAGACTGCAGTGTGAACAGTGTGTCTCCAGGGTTTTTAGCAGCAACTCTCAGAACACTGCTTTCTTTCTTATCTTTCCCCGACCCTGGCCAACTGTTCCTGTGTGCATGGCATGTGATAACTACATTAATCTGTGTTGTCTCTCTCTCTCTCTCTCTCTCTCTCTCTCTCCCCCTACTTTTTTCTCTCCCTCTGCTCTTCCGTTACTTTCTCTAACTCTCTTTGGAAACCCAAGGAGCTGGTAAGAGCCTGACTAACTCCCCTCCTCACTCTTCCTCCCCCTCCTCCTAACATCTGTGTATCCGTCTCGTGTTGTGTGTGTTTCGTTGGTCTGTCTTTATAAAAAAAAAAAAAAAAATCCAATCTGTGTGTGAGCCCGGACTCATGTCATCTTTCTGTATGTGTCAGTGGTGTTTTAATCTTCCCCATATCCTCTAGTTCATCATAATTGATCACTAGGAAGTTTTGATCAAATGATGCACTTTTCTTTTTTCTTTGCTCCCCAGAATCACTAATCAAAGAACTGTAATTTTAGAAAAGAAAGTGTTAGTCCAGCTTTCCAGTCACATAACATTGATTTTATAGTACATAGTAGACTTATACTATATGGATGACAAGATGATCTTAAAAATCTGCAACCAGGCCAATGTAAAACTATGGCTATGAAATGTCATGTTGCTCTTTTCTCTCTTACCTGCTGGTACTCTAAATTATTTGTGAAATATTCTGGTTCTGGACAGCCCCAAACTACGGCTGTGAAGCTCTTTCAGATTTTCATGATTCATGGCTACAATGTTTTTTTAATTCCTGAGGGTGTCTAACCTTTTGTAAGCAATAATACACTCATTCACTTAACCACATAATTCATTATCTTTTAAATCAAACTTTGGGGCAATGATCAAGCATAGAGTTTCCTCTCGGATCTTACCAACCTGTCAACATATTTCAAGTCTACCTTGGGCTTTGAGAGTTTTGTTTCATTGGCTCAGTAAACCAAGGCTCATTTGAAGTCTTTGCTGTCTTTATAGTCTAACATCCAATATAAGATTCTTTTTATGTTCAACTGATTTTCTTTTTTCCTGGTATTTTCAATGACAGGAGGAGCTCTGCAGCGACAGCGTGGAGAGGATCGTGGTCAACCCCAACGCAGCCTACGACAAGTTCAAAGACAAGCATGTGAACACCAAGGGCCTTGGTCAGTTCTTAGTGGATAATAACTTATTACGTAACATCACCTTTAGTATGGATTGAGAGTCTCAACCAATTAAAAAAATGATCTGTAATGACTGTATTGCTTATACAGAGAGGTGTTTCTGTTATTTAGTCTGCCCTTGTTCAATAAATTGGGTGGACAAAATAATGAATACACCTTTTTTGTAGAATGCAATTCAGTTGAACAGCACCACCGACCGCAGTCTCCAAAATGATCATAAAGTTGAATCAACACTTCTCTAAAGCAATCGTAAAAAAACATCTTTTATTGACATATATATGTCATGAGGGTAGGATTTACTGCAGCACGGTTGCATTGCACCTCATTAATTGCACCTAGTTGTACCTAATAAACTGGCTAGTGGTTGTATTCCTTCATTAAGGAGGTTTCTGAGGTTTTGATGACCTCAGTGAGTCTTGTGACCAATTGTCATAAATACTAAGCAAACAAAAGAAGAATTACACGTCCTCTTTTTAGAATAGCTTTTACAAAATCTAAAAGAGAAACATCAATGACTTAAAACAACAGATGCTACAGATGCTACCACCAACCGGTCTGCCTTTTCTTTGTCTTCTTCTCCGTCTTCTTGTCTCTCATGATAACCCATTCGTCTTCTTTTCACAGACTTCTCGGACAGAATCAGTCGAAGCAGAAGAGTGGGCTACGAGTCAGGAGACTTTGAAATTGTGAGTACATTTTGTTCAGCACAAATTCATTACTTTCCTTTTGTTGTATTCTTTTCCACGTGTTTTCTGATGAAGTCAAGTGTCTGCTCTCGCTGTGCTGGACTCACTTTGCTGTCGTGTAATATTCATACAATTCCTCTGCTTTCTCACCTTTTGTTCAGCTTGGAGAGGGCTGTGGAGTGAAGGAGACGCCACAGCAGAAATACCAGCGCCTGGTGAACGAGATCCAGGAGCTCACTCAGGAGGTGGATTCCATCCAGGTGATCTGACAGCGAGACACACGCATACGGCCAGGCACACCTCTTCCTACCCATCCCGCTCTGATTACCTAGCCTTTAGTTTGCTGACTGCACACAAATTAAAAGGGACTTTCCTCCACTCTGCTCCCCCTAACCACATCTTCATGTATTTATTCAGGGTAGTGCAACCTTTAGTTCAATTTCAGAGGTGGAATATTTATACCCAGTTCTTACTGTTGCACTAGAGACCTGAGCTTTATATGGTGTGTGCACTGAAGCCTTAAATTCGCCCTGAACATGAGCTGATTTAAAACTACTGCAATTTCCTCTCAGTCTTATATTGACCCCTCAATCCTGAAGCTGTCACTAACTTGGATACACGCAGAGCAGTGTCTGTGTCGAATGCTAAATTGTAATTCAATCAGTGAATTGGCAGTTTTTTTGGGACGGCTCGGTGGTTTATAGCTTATACAGGCTACGCTGGCAAAATACTATGTGCAGCCTGCCTGTGAGGAACCAGCTGCTTCCCCCTTAAAGTCATTGATTTGCTCCAAGTAAAGTGTGGCCATTCATCAGGGTGAATGGATGCATACTGTTGTTTGCTTAGATCAGGGGTCCCCAAACTTTTTCCTGTGAGGGCCACATAACTTTTCCCTTCTCTGATGGGGGCCGGGGTCAGTTTGTAACAGAAAAAGTGTGACGATCGCAGGGGTGCCTAAACGTAAACATTTATTGTTTTCCAGAAAGCCACACATAACCAAATATTAATAACCCTCTCTGGGTTCTTCACAGAAAAAATAAAGTTTCACTTGTTCCAAAAGCAGCGCAAGTTTCACCTCAAATGCTTTTATGTGAGAATACATGTCGCAAATGAGTTCCCCCTGGCCTTGTAGCTGCAAGTTAGGGCTGTTCAGCATTTCTGTCACGTCTGTTAAAAATGCGAGGTGCCATTTCCATTCTGGGTCGATCAGCTCTGGGACCGTTTTGTCTTTTGAATGAAGAAATGCGTTAATTTTGGGTAGCAGCTCGTAAAAACGCCTCAAAACTCTGCCCCGGCTGAACCATAGGACCTCTGTGTAGTACAGCACATCGCCGTGCGCAGGCTCCAGTTCAGACAGGAATTGTTGGAACTGCCTGTTTAAGTCCCTTTGCTCTGATGAAGTTTATGCATGACACCACAACCTTCATGACAGAATCCCACTTCAACACTTTGCAGCACAGTGCCTGCTGGTGAATTAGGCAGTGGACTTGTAGCGGGGCGGTGAGACCCCGTTCTTCCATCTCCCAGTACATGCGTCCTATTAGACCCCGAGACGCGCCCACCATACTAGGAGCCCCGTCAGTCGTGATGCTGGCAAGCTTTGACCAGTCTAGGTCCAACTCTTCCATGGTTTGGCGTACTTTGCCGAAAATATCCTCCCACGCTGTAGTCCCTTTGAGACTTTGGAGGGCTGCCAGCGCCTCGCACATCTCAAAGTTTGCGCTAACTCCACGAATAAAAATGAGCAGCTGCGCTGTGTCTTGCACGTCCGTGCTCTCATCCAGTGCTAATGAAAAAAAGTCAAGTTCTTTCGTCTTCTGCTGCAGCTGGGCATATACATTACCCCCGATTTCTTCAATGCGTCTGGTGATTGTACTCGCCGACAGACTCACGGCATTAAAGACATCTTTCTTCTCGGAACACACCTCTTCCGTGACAGCATTCAAACATTTCTTGACAAACTCCATCAGTGAAAGGTTTACCGCTGCTCGTTATCAGTTGAGCAACCCGAAAGCTGGCTCGAACGGATGACTGGTCGCATTTGGCCTTGCAAGTTATCATATTTGTCTTTGTGACGGGATTCATAGTGTCGGCGCAGATTGTATTCTTTGAATACCGCCACCGCCTCTTGACAGATGAGACAAACAGCCTTTTCTTTGCATTGAACAAAAAAAGAATCGTTTGACCACTGCAGGTTAAATACCCTGCATTCTGAATCAATTTTTCTCTTACCTAACCTTTTCGCCATTATTCCGTTCTATTTGACAGGGGCTAGTCTAGGATTCGCGAGGCCAGACTGAAAAAAAAATCATAATGCGGCTCTGGTATTGTTCAGGGGGCCGGGCCAAATGTGGAGGTGGGCCGTATCCGGCCCGCGGGCCTTAGTTTGGGGACCACTGGCTTAGATGGACCAGGTTAACTAACTACCAGCTACAGCAACTCATCCAAACCCAGGTTAAAAAATACTGGCATATCCCCAATTCTGTTCTGTGTACTGTGTTAATATTGGAACAAATCAATTTAAATACATAGTTCTAAACTGCCTGTTTACGTATACAGTAAGTTTGAATTCTTTTCATTTGGCATGGGACACATGTTCTCTGTGAACAACATACCTGGTAGGCCCAGACAGACTTCTAGTTCCCGATTTCATCACCCTCTGCCTTGTTGTTTGAAAAATCAACTGTGTAGAACTCAGTTACTCAAAGACCGCGGTGTCCGTCTGCTTCCAGGCTGCCACAAAGGAAAGCAATGCAGAGGAGCGCCTGACCCCGGTGGTACTCGCCCAGCAGGCATCCCAGCTCAAACAGCAGCTGGTTTCTGCCCATCTCGACTCACTGCTGGGTCCGCAGGCACACATCAACCTGGCTGACCCAGATGGAGCGCTGGCCAGGTGAGCTGAGAGGGAGGGTGACAAGACAATAAAGCAAGAGGACAAGCATCTGGAATCTGAAGCCTGATGCAACAACCTATGAGACCCTGACAGAGTAACGAGGTAGTAGGCAGGGGATGGATGGAAAGGGGTAGCTTGAAGATGTAGAGGAAGTCCACAATAGATGGTTGGAGGGAACGACAGGGGAATTGATTTCAATGAGCCTAGTGGAATCCAGATATAAGGAGTGAGAGAGTAACGAGGGCAAGGCAGTACAGCTGGTATCGACTGCCCACATAAAGCCCCCCCCCCCACCCCCCCTAATCTCAGTGTAGCACTAGCTGGGGAGCACAAGAACCGGTGGATAGATGATTGAGGAAGGGAAATAAAAACTGAAGCCGGGGATAGATTAACAGAGAGGCTATAGAGAACCAAAACATACTGTTGTGACATGTTGGACCAAAACTAAAGATAGACGGGGAAAGACTGACACAAGTGAGAGAGGGGGGAATAAACAGATCTAAACTCACCTTGACCTTGCTGTTTGCTTGAAAGATTTGTAGCATAAGAGAAGGGGGATGGGCACAGCAGCACATGGAGCTGATAACAATATTGAACATGCAGTTCTTTTGTTTTCCCTTCCTTCCCCCAGGCGTCTTCTCACCCAGCTGGAAGTGGCCAAGGGCAGTCGTGGCAGCGCCACAGGAGACAGCAAGCCGACGGCATCGGCTAAGGGCCCAGATGGAGTGGTACTCTACGAGCTGCACAGCAGACCAGAGCAGGAAAAATTCAACGAGTCTGCCAAGGTGAAGTGGAAAGCAAGGAGGAGGGAAGCGGAGTCAAGTGTTTGGGATGAATGCACTCGAGAAATAAGCAAAATATGATGCCAGACGTGTTTTTTCGTTTTCATTCTCATGAGAGGTGTGTTAGAATATTTGATGGCAAATAAACGGGACAAAAGGCAGGTTTGTTTGTGTGTCTTATGGGATGCTGTTGTCACTGCCAGCCATGTGTTGCCTTGTTCCGTCCCTGTAGATGGCGGAACTGGAGAAGCGTCTAGCTGAGCTGGAGATGGCTGTTGGCTCAGGATCAGACAAGCAGGTACACACACACACGCACACACACTCACACGCAACCCTCAAATGCTTTTCTCTTTCATTCACACTAATTCTGTTTATATCCTTCTCTCTTTCACTCACACCAGTCGAATTTTCATGCTCCTGTTGCCGTGTAACCATGCACTCAATGACACCGAAGTCTTCCACTTGATTTATGTAAATAATGGGGGTGGCTTAATTGATTCTTGTTATAATTTATTTCCCCGCTTTGTGTTTCTGTTGCAGGGACCTCTGAGTGCTGGCGTACAAGGAGGCAGTTTGATGGTAAGAAATCAACTTCTCTCTTACAGAACACTGTATTTTGTGTCTCTGTTCAGAAGCCAGAGAACTGGGTCATACTTCAAAGATGAGTGACATCAGCTCCTCCAAGGTTGTTTGTTGTTGATGTGCCAGCAAGAACACAAAGTTGTGTACTCAAGCTTGTATGTGTGTGTGTGTGTGTGTGTGTGTGTTTGAACCAGGACACCATAGAGCTCCTGCAGGCGAGGGTCAGCGCACTGGACTCTGCTACTCTGGATCAGGTGGAGGCCAGACTGCAGGTAACTAATCCACGCACAGCACAGGGTTGGGATGGGAGGGGATTTTGATATAGATAGATTGCAATTTCATTACTTTCTTATTTATATACATCATATTTCCCAAAGATCCGTTTTAAAATAAATGTGTTTTTGCTGTCTTACGGAAAGTTAAACGATGAACTCGATATTTCATCTATTTGCGTTCAGTACAGTCGAGATGAGCCAACCAGGTGCAACAGCCAGCCCAGCAAATCCAAAGCTTATTGAAAACTTCTATACACATATCTATACACATATCCATACACATATATATACACATATAAAGAACGAGACAGAACCCAGCTCTTCCTCTGACTCTTGTTATCTTCTGCAGCTATAAAGAATAAAAAGGTACATACGAAGGTTTTGGGGTTATTGGAGGTTTTTTCTTCTTCTATTTGGATGTTTTCAATCATCTCCACACACTGGATGGTTGTTGTAACTCGAGAAGGGAGAGAGCAGTGCATTTGCTTTGTGGTGAAAAACTGATACTTTTGAAAATGTATGTTCTTACATTTTAAAAGATGCCACATTTCCATACGGCTGGGTTACCTGGGTTACCTGGGTTACCTGGGTTACCTGTGGTGTTGCCGGCCGTGAGAACCTGTCAATTTACCACAGTATTGACATTAATCGTATCAATGCTCGTCTTTTTTTCTGTAACGTAAAACGGTACCTCTCGCACAAAATGAATTAATTACTTTTTGTCTCTCTCCCTCATTCAGAGTGTCCTCGGGAAGATGAATGAGATCGCTAAACACAAGGCCGCGATTGAAGACGCTGAGACACAAAACAAGGTTTGTAATCCCTGCACATTCATCAGTGCAAACTAAGTGCAGTAATCATCTCCGATGCTTTCACACAAAGTTACAAAGCACTTTGAGATGGAAGATTCCTCCAGCCAGAGGAAGCTTTTATCAGGAAGTTGTATAATCTAGTAATAACTTTGCTAGTTCAGTTTTAGTGATGAGGTCGTCATTTGAGAAAGCACTGAGACGTGCCTGGCAGCCAGGCTCCAGAGTAGAACTGATTTTTGAATGCAGTGCCGCACAGCCGTGAAGCAGTCACACAAACCAAAGTTGTATCATCTCTGATAGATGTTCATTTTGAGTCCGTGATAAAAACAACTTTTTTCATGTCATTCTGCTGCGAGATCTGATTTCCAGGCAAGGTGTTTGGCATCGACTGTTCTAAAGTGCTGTATGCTGATACAGCCAGTAGAGGGCAGGGCATATTAATGATATCATCATAGTGAAGGACAAAATCATTCAAAGAGGTTTATCTTTTGATACATAAGGTTAATTCTTTAGAGACACTGTAAAGTACTATCATTGTGACTTAGTAAATAGAGTGTGTGACTTCATTACTGGTAAATACAAGAGTTTAAAAAGTACAAAAGCATGCTTTAATGTGAGACTGTTGTAAGATAAAGTCATTGGACCCACAATTACCTAGCCATAAAATACAGCCCTTTTCCAAAAGGGCCGATCTCAAGCAGCGTCAGCAGTTGTCTACCACCTGGTACCACGGCGTTGCAAAGTCTAGTTTGAATTCTAGGTGTTGGTGTTTGTTTTAATAACAAATGCAGGTTTCACTTGCAGTACTAGAAGTATTGCTTCAGGAAACTAAGGTGGAATCTGTGGCCTTGGCTAAAATAAACACGTTATTTGAGCTTGCGGGTTTCATCGTGGTATTAAATGTGCCCGTATGTGTTTACCCATCAGGTGTCGCAGCTTTATGACGTGGTGCAGAAGTGGGATGCCATGTCCACTTCTGTGCCTCAGGTGGTGCAGAGGCTCGTCGCTGTCAAGGAGTTGCATGAACAAGGTAACGCACAGGAACTAAAACTGTTTTACAAGGTGATGTTTCTAAGACTTGCATAGGAGGTAGTCCCTTTACCCCATCACGTTATATGAACGTGCTGGTGTTGAGAAAAATTGGTTCATATTGCAAATATTGTACTAATGTTGCTCTAGGGGCAGAATTCACCCCAGTAAGGATCATAACAAGGAAAACTTTGATAATGTTCTGTTCTTTTATGTGAGGGGAGAAGAACCTTGAAATGACACCCATGAGAGTTCAAGGAGAGGATGTATGTAGGTTAGTGGGGGGTGGGGAGTGGCATTAAAGATTCAAAAATATGTAGGATGTTGCTGCAGAACATAGCAGGGTGTGAACCCAGACACATCTCAGGACGGCATCTGTGCTGCGAAGTAATACTCGGCCTGAAAGATTTGCATCCGCAGTGGTAAAGTCTGAGTGCGAGACAAAAGATGAAAACTAAGCGAAAATTGGGTTTCAAACGGATAATGGAATTAGTGTAAACCGTGCCATTCTGTTATAACAAAGGGCAAAACATCACTGAAGGGGAGACTCAAAATGGGAATAGAATTAGACTAAATTTAGTAATCCTGTTAAACACCTCCTCAGGGAGAAAGAGATGCATGATATTATATATCACATTATCATCTTTTTATTATTTAGCACATGAAAGCAGAACCTTGGCATTAATAGATTATATTGATAATTCATTTCTGAGAGCTGAAAGAGGTCATTTATCATCCCGACTCTCGCCGCACCAATCTGTCACAGTCTGCAGCGAAAGGGTTCTTAGCTCCAGCTGCACTGATTTTTAGTTTTTCCTCTATTTTTCTCCTCTGGTTCTTCTTTACAGAGGAAGGAGGACAACTGAAATAATCTTAAAGCAGTCGTTCATCAGTTTCAGATTACATTTGTCTGTACTCCCCTTCACTGTGGCTGAGAGCAGAAGCCGTATTGCATTTGTAAATCCTCCTTCTTCCTCCCTCTTGCCTGCTGATTTCACTTCCTCCTCCGCCCCGCCGTCTTGCAGCCATGCAGTTTGGCCAGCTGCTGACCCACCTGGACACCACTCAGCAGATGATCAACAACTCTCTGAAGGACAATAACACTCTGCTAACACAGGTAGGAAGTTTAAGATCCATTGAACACTTGGGACAACATTAATCAATTTAACACAACTGCAGGAGTGTGGAGCTTAACTTTCAACCGTGTTCAATGTTCCCGTCGTGTGTGAGCTATTACAACCATAGGACCATTGGAATTAACGAGGCCAGGAGAAAAGCATGCTTGTCCACACACAAAGATTTCAAACAATGGAAGGATTGCCATCATATTACCTTATCCTATTATAATGGGAACAAATGTCTTTTCTGTAGTCAAACGACTGAACTGCATCTTTTAAGGTAGAAAGTTAATGAAGCCATGCTCGAGCTTCTTGTCTACACAAGTCACAGATTGAAAATGTTGGATTCATTTTAAATAACTTGACCAACTCAACCACTTGGCACTAACCTTTGTATGTGGAATAAATGAGTTTGTAAAGGCAGCTTTTCATGGCCAAGAGTAAGCATCTAACAAAGGGCAGCTCTGACGCCTCAGTCGATACCTCGATACCCAACCTTTGCTTTCACAGTTCAAGGCTTCTTAGATGGACAGAGCTGTGACGTGTTTATCTTCTGAAGTCACAAAGTCGTCTTACTTACTTTATTGTGTGTTTTAACTCCCTGTGAAATTTACCGTCCACATTTATCACATGTATGTAAATATATTTCATAGGGTTAGATCAACTAATAATTATTGTTCTCATCAGTTAACCCGATGATTATTATTTTAATGGTTTAGTCCATGGAATATTTACGATGTCAATGTTTTTGAGAGCCCAAAATGGCCAATTAGCCTTTTGATCCTGATCCACATCCACGCTTTACTTCCCTACATCGTAAACTCTCTTCTCTTTGCTCTCGCCCCTCCAGGTCCAACAGACAATGAAGGAAAATCTGGGTGCTGTAGAAGAGAACTTTTCTGCCCTCGATCAGAGGATGAAGAAGCTCTCCAAATAAACAGTGGCAGAGTTTGGACCGGTCCAGGAGAAGAGTGTAGAACATGGACAAATATGAGCTGCCTAGAGGGCACCGAGGGGGGGATTGGGGTTTAACTCTGTCCTTTCTGGCCGGTCCCTCTCTTGCTCTCTACTTCGCCTCTGCCTTTTTTCACTGAGTGGAATGTTAGAAAGTTGGAAAAGATGGAATAACAAAAAAAAAAAAAAAGAAAGGAGACCAAATGTTCTTGTCCACCCTCCTTTCCTCTTCCTTTCTCTTGCATCAAATTGATATACAATGAAAACACATTTGTCCACTCTTTTCATGCCACTGATTGCAGTCCCCTGTTATTGAGTTTTAGACTGGATTGTT
Source organism: Cottoperca gobio (assembly GCF_900634415.1). Lineage (NCBI taxonomy): Eukaryota > Metazoa > Chordata > Actinopteri > Perciformes > Bovichtidae > Cottoperca > Cottoperca gobio. Next base: position 20,402,771 of record NC_041359.1, read on the forward strand.
TTTTATAATTATTAGTATTAAACATATTAAATTCCTCCATTCCTTTCGAAGCCTCACCCTAATACTGCATTTGTACTGTACTTTGCTCCAATGAAATGGATCCCAGTAACGGTGGGTTGATGGATGACATATTAAAGATGTTGTCAACTGTGTAAAAAAAAAGAAGCGTTGTAGCAGGAGCACGTTTGTACGAGTGTCGGGGCCAAGTCACGGAAGGAAAGCTTGTAAATATGCCTGTGTACCTTTATTGTTTCTTCACGCTCAGTCGCTTGTAACTATATTATTATGACTGAGACCAGACACCACAGACAAACTTTTAATCTGCTTTGTCATTGCCTACAAGTCAACTGTATTGTACATCTGTGGTCATGGAAACGGATCAATAAAAAAAGGTGCGATGAGTTTGAGTCCGTTTTTTTTTAATAATTCATGAGATGAACGCTTTTTAATAATCACCGTATCTTTAAAATGTCTGCTCTGTTCATACTTTGGTTGGATGGACAATTCAAAACGTGAAAATATTACGGTACTGTATTTATTACTACACATATAAAATATAGAACAGAAACAATGGATACATTTAGTGGATGATGCAACGTTACATAGCGATTTATGAAAACAAGTTCCTGCTTATGAGTCATCAGAGGTTGGTACGGAAAGATATTGCCATAATACGTAATCATGATAAACCCATTTTATAAAAGGGGACACATTTATAATCTATTCTAATCTGGTGGTATTCAAAATATTGTTTTTTTAAATACCCCTTACTGTGGTTTCTTTATTAGAAGCAGTTGTTATGCTCAGTTATGAACACTGGGTGGCAGCAAAGCATCTAATAAAAGAAAGGTTAAACTGCCATTGTGCTTTGTAATTCAGCTTTAACAGATACTTACAAACACACTCTATAAAAGGAAATTATTCTGCCATGCTTTAACATATTTCTGTCCCATCAAATCTTTCATTTGAAGATAATAAATTATATTACATTCCTAAAATGTTCAATACCTACCAGTGTCATTTGTATTTGCATTGATAACTTCACATCCTTGACCAGCTGGATTTGAAGTGAAATAATTGTAGTTTATATGAAACAGCATATAATGGAAAAAACTACAATCAAAAGCTTTAAGGGGAGAATCATGAATCTCTCTCTCTCTCTCTCTCTCTCTCTCTCTCTCTCTCTCTCTCTCTCTCTCTCTCTCTCTCTCTCTCTCTCCTCTTCTCTCTAGTAAGGGGCAAATCATGAAAGGCAACATCTCTGTTCATGTCGCTCTCTCTCTCTCCTCCTCTCTCTCTCTCTCTCTCTCTCTCTCTCTCTCGTTCTCTCTCGCTCTCTCTCTCTCTCTCTCTCTTCTCGCCATCTCTCTCCCTCTCTCTCTATCTCTCTCTCTCTCCTCTTCTCTCCTCTGTAAGGTGCAATCATGAAAGCAACATCTTTGTTTCATGTCTCTCGCTCTCTCTCTCTCTCTCTCTCCTCCCCCTACTCTGTCCGGCGCTCTCAGAGTAAAAAGGTCTCGAGAGAAAGAGGAGAAGAGAGGAGAGAAAGAAAGGAGAGCGAGAAGAGAGAGAGAGAGAGAGAAAGAGAGGGGGAGAGAGGGGCGAGAAAAAAGAGAGGGAGAAGCAGAGAGAGGAGAGTTCGCTTCGAATGAGAAAGGCCTCCCTTTCTCCCAAAAATAACCCTCTCTCTCTGTAAGGTGGAAATCATGAAAGGCAACATCTCTGTTTCATGTCTCTCGCTCTCTCTCTCTCTCTTCTCTCTTCCCCCTCTCTGTCTCTCGTTCTCGACCCTTTGGAGATCTCTCTCCCCTCTCGCTCGAGGAGCCCCTGTCTGGGAGAAAAGAGGAGAGAAGAGGTCCTGAGGGAAAAGAGAGAGAGAAGAGTCAGCGAGAAAAGCTCATCTGAGTGTCCCCCGAGGCGATCTCGAGCTCTCCTCTCTCTCTCTCTCTCTCTCTCTCTCTCTCTCTCTTCTCTCTCTCTCTCTCACTCACTCTCTCACTCACTCTCGCTCATTTAATAACACGATAAGATCAGTGCCCTAAAGGACTAAAAGGCAAACGTTCCCTACTTGATAGTGAATGAAGACACAGACAGAAAATATTAAGCATCCAGTCCACTAATATCAAATGAGTAGTTTTAATGTATCAGGACTTGAGTGATACTTTGTCATCCACACAGTGAATTTCTCTGAGGCCAACCTCAGATCCATCTGGCATTACGAACAAAAAGCTTGCTCATGCGTGATGTCAGGTGACGGTATTAGGGACAAAGGCACAGCCAGGTAACATACTGTATTGTAAGGATCAGGTGTTTCTGGTGAGTCATCATGTGAGTTAAGTAACTGCCTCTGCAAGCCCCCACAAGTGGATTAATAGTTTACAGAGTTGCCAAAAGAAACACAAGGAAACAAAAGGTCAGATTCTAGATAGTTAAAAACATCCTCTTCAGCTTGATAAAAAGCATTTTTTAACACGTGTGCCTCTAGTTAATGTTGATCTCTATTAGACACAACATGTGACAACGCTCTGTTGCTAAGCCTGTGGATTTCTCCTTTACTTGAGCTGAGTGCATCACATCTTTCTTTCATTGCATGTCAGAGAACGATGAAGTGCTGAGTAGCTTTCTCTTGCCTAATGGAGGGGGAGTTCAATACTGGGCTGCTTGGACCGGACATATCAAGTGTGACTTGCAGAGCTCCAATATAGAAGGGAATGCCCCAGATGAACACAGAGACATACCATGAACTGTATATCATGTTATACTGCATTTGTCCTTCTATTTTGGGTGTGCTAGATTGGGTCAGCCCAGCTCCATCTGTTAAGACCCAATTACAAGAGGTCAGCCCAAAATGCTATTACTTTATTATATTATACTTTAGACCATTAGCTCCCCATGTGGTCCTGAATATGAACGAGGATACAAGTACAATGAATGAAACAAAGAAACGGACCTCTATTAGAGATGATTTTAGCAGTGGGGTATAAATCCAAACACAGATTCTTGGAGGGCTTTTTATTAACATTAAGCTCCAGTCATTCTTGACTTTACAGTCAAATTGGAGCTTCTCATAGTCCACACCAACCATTACTCCACTGGACAAAGTAAATATTTAAGTCCTGAGGCAGCAGAGAGCAGCTGAACACAGAGGAGGCTGTAGGAAGCCCCAATTGCTCCAAAATCTGTTTCTGGTGCTGATATGGGGAAAACTAAGAGGAGAGGAAGAAAAGGATGGAGTAAGAGCCTGGAGTGTGTGCTTAACTTCCAGTATACCCACCTGTTCAGACAGGCTTTAAAGTTTAATGGCCTACAGTATTTTGCTTGGGCTTGGGATTTTTTTTCACGTCTCATCTTTGACACATATGTCGATGCCTAGAAATGAAGAGCTGTCAACAGTTTAGATATTGATAATAGCCCATTCTTATTCACGTCTGTACTTTACTCAACAATATCATGTAATGTAATGTGATTAGTTGAATGCTGGCCAAAAGACTTTATAGAGGTGATAAGGAAGGAGCAGCCTCAGCCCTGAAGGGACTTTAGGAGATAATGGCTGAGACGGACCATGGACACTTATAAAAGACTATATAAGATGTGTTTTGACTGTTAAAGATACAAAGCCAGTGTATAGAAGCATTTAACCTTGTAAGTAACTCCATCAAAAAGTATGAAAGATAGATTTCCTAAGCAAGTTTTAATTTTTTATATATTTTATAATACATATGTATATACGTTCTGACGTACTTGTCCTTGTGTTGTTTGTATTTGGTCTTTTTCTTTTCTAAAATGTTTCATTTATTAGCTTTACGTTAGAGCTATCAATACCACTAATATCGCCTCTATTTTGAGAAACTATTTCGAACAAAGTAATGATAAAAATTGTGAAAATAAAATGGAGGCAGGGAAAAGTAGAAGCAGAACAAGAACAACTGACATCAGGATTAAAAGATAAGCAATGGATAAGAGAGAGCAAATTACACAAGGGCCTCTTCATCAGTTTGTCACATTTTCCTGAATGGCTCTGGACAGGTGAGGCGTCTGTGGCGAAGCAGAGAGGAGGACAGAAGAAGTGGGCGGAGGTAAGCAGAGTAAAACAGGATGGAAACCGTTGTGGGGCAGAACGAGAGGCGTGTAGCGAATAGGAAAAAGAGAAGGCTGAGTAAAGAGTGATGTGCAGATATAAACAGGGTTTTAACGGACTAACAAGATTTACTGCAAAGTCGTCCTAAAGCTCCAAACACAAAAATCTCAACAAGTGGATGTGACATTTAGCTGTTAAATTTGGACGGGACACGGTGGGATTGAGTGGATAACTTAAAACCTCTCAGAAGTAAACCTGGAATAGTAGTTTTCTGCTTCATGTGAATGCTTGACATCTTACTTGTACAGGAGGAAGATAGATGGAGGGCTCTCTGGGGAAATAAAATGCAAATGAGTTGATTAATGGGCATCATCAAGACAATGGAGAAGTGCAATATTGGCTTCAGCTGAGATGGGAATTGACAGAGGAGATGAATGTAGTAAAAATTGGGACCTAAAGATTAAATATAAAGCACTGTAAGTAATCATCTTATTTATATTGCCTTAGAATCTCCCCAATTTATCACTGCCACTTTCAAGTTTAAAATGACACAAACATTTTTATTTTCTTTCACTGTTCACTAATAGGCCATGTCCGGGAAAAAGAGTTAAAACAAACAATGAGAATCGGTGAGCCGAGAGAGAGAGAGAGAAAAGCATTTACTGTATCACCAGTACATGTTAACAGCTGTATCAGTTGGTCTCAGTTCAGAGGAGGGAAGGATTCCGACAGCTGGTGTGTGTGTGTGTGTGTGTGTGTGTGTGTGTGTGTGTGTGTGTGTGTGTGTGTGTGTGTGTGTGGTGTGTGTGTGTGTGTGTGTGTGTGTGTGCGTGTGTGTGCGTGTGTGTGTGTGTGTGTGTGTGTTTATAAGGGAGAACTGAGTGTGGAGCCTTGACCAAGGGCACAGACTAGAGAGAAGAAGGGAGTGTGGTGACTGGAAATTCCCCAGACTCTTTCTGTCTGTAAAATAAAATAAAACTCCAGCCAAAATTTGATTAAAAAATAAAAAATAAGAAACTCCTTTTAGTCTTTTGTTTTTCATCATTTACAGTTGCTTAAATTTCAAACAACAGCATTTGTTCTAAATAAATGTGGCAGCAAGACAAAGAGCAGGCGGGAAAAAATAAAGAATGACTCCGTCTACACTTGAACATCATTTTAAGAAATAAATTCTTAGTCGTTGGTTGTTTCACTTGTTTTGTGTTTATAATAGATACAATAGATACATATGAATATCTGGGCATAACTGGAGTTTCTTGTTTTGTTTTGCTTGTTTACAAATATATGATGTAACATATGACAGGTGTGTAGGCTTTATGTAAGCCAGATAAAAAAAATGTAAAAACAACAAAGAATTATGTTCAGTTATTTATGACAAGGCAGACAACACATGTAATTGGTGATATTAGGATACAGCAAGTAAAACATTACAGAAACACCATAGCAACTGATATCTCCAAATATAACCATCAGTAATATCTACATCTCCTCTAAAAGCTGATCCGCATGACCAGACTGTTATCAGTTATGAGCGCTTGTTTACACTCAGCTCAGTGTCATAAAAGAATAACAGAATAGAGGATGACTATTATAACTAATGTATAACATACTGTATGTTTATGTAGTTGTTGTTGTTATTATAAAAGGGTATCAATTGAGAAAAACAGGGACCATCATCGTCAGATTATTGAAAAACAGAAAAAGAGGCACGCTAGATGTGCGGTTGTAAACAATGTTTTCTAATGAATACAACACAGACGACGAGACTAAATAAACAGACGGCAGGGGTGGAGAGGGAGGGGTGTAGAGAAAGTATGCTGAACTACTCAGCAACAGCCACTCAAGTCGTGACGTGTTCACGGTGCTTCCTGCAGCGCTTTAACCCGGGTCCTAGAGACAGTATTTGAGCTTTCTATTCGCTACTTGGCGCTGTTGCTATGGGGCTGTGCATGTTGAGCCGTGCACGTTGCGCCGTGCATGGAAAACAGTTTGTGTGTGCTGAGTTTGGGATTAAGGGCAGAAAGTGTCAGGAGCAGGGTGAAGAGCCCGCATCAGCAGTGCAACATGATGAAACGTGCTTTTATTTTGGTGTCACTTTGTTGTTGTGGTTGATGTCGCTGTTGTTTACCTTATTAATGTTCATCATCCAACACTGTAACTACAACATTTACTGTCTGGCTTTTGTGTGTGTCTGGGACGGTGACCTTGTTGAACTCTGAGGTTTTAATCGCATATTTCATCACTATACACTTTTTATGAAGTAGTTTTATTGTATTTATAGTAGGCTAAGTCAATGTAAATTTATTTTTATTTGATAAATTATATGATGTCAAAAAGCTATAATGTTCGTGAATAGTGAATTACTGTTGATCACATCTCATTCCCTTTTTATGTCTATACATGTGACATTAAAAGACAACAAAGAGTCTATAAGTGCGACTTCTTCTATGGTAAAACTGACATTATAATTGGGTACTATAGGTGATTCTTTTAAATATCCATACATCAATAAACACAATGGTGCTCATTAATAAATCCATAGTGACACAAGGCTATAATGCTAGTGTGAACATTACACATAGTGAAATCATTCTAACAATGTTGTCTAGAATGTGTGCAAATACGAGTAGCCTACAATTGATATATTAAAACAAACATTTTATTAGGAACCACATTTTGTTTTTAGATATCTGTTGTAAACACCATATTGCATAGCATGTCTTTGTTGCTCAGTGGTGTTTTTTAAAGCGTTTTTATCAGCGAGTATCTATCAAAACATGGCTCTGAAATGATTGTTTTGGTGTTATGTGTCAGCCTATGTTATTCAACTTTGTATTATAGTAATTTATAGAAAAAAGAGGCAAATAAATCCGTAATAATTGATCAAAAATGTGTAACATGTATTAAAAGTTTATTATATCACGGACTTATAAAGAATGCTGCTGAATTTCATCACCAACAGCTGAAAATATCACCGGACACACCAAAAGAGGAATACTCTGCTGTTAGATCACACCCAGTCAGCTCACGCCACAGACGCTCCATCGGCCGGGCGTGTGTTTTGATATCTCGCGGAGCTGCAACAGAGCGCGTGGTATGAAATGAATGAGAATACGACACCACATGTGTGCTTAAAGTCCGGCCTACAGCATTTTACAAATACCGGACAAATAAAACACATATGTCTTCCGGAATCACATGGTGAAAAGAAAACTGTCGTTTGAAGGGGAGGACCTGTTATTATTATTTTATAAATTATTATGGAGTAAAGGGGTGTGTGCAATGTCAGTCAACAATACTATTAGGAAAATCACCTGTAATCAAACATCAGGTGAAAACAAGCAGATTGCATTTCAATTAATAAAAACAAAACAAAAAAATATGCTTTTTCTTTAATTAATACGATAAAAAAAAAAATCCGTGAGAAAATCGATTCATCTTTTGTATTCCGGAAACAAACAATTCTTCGACATTAGATATCCATGCATATATGTATATTTTTAGATTTTAGTTAGAGCCAACACTGTTTAATAAAACATGTTCTGATTCTGCTGGTGTTATCCCCAGCTAGAAATTGGTTGCCAAGCATTGCATCATTCCTTTCATGTGACTCCCATACGCCCCAAATTCGTCCTGGCCGTCTTATGACTGCATCACAATTGCTGCTCGTACAAACTATACAGGCTACTGAGCGAACTAGCAGCTAAGACCCCACCTCAGTGCTGGTTTGGAGTCTCCCTATTGGATGTCGTCAAGGAAAAGATCTTAACTCCGCTCTTTTGATTGGACCGTTGGAACGTCAGTCACCTTTATCTCGGGCTAGGTTGTGATCTACCTTCCAAAGCATAGTTCGGTTGACTTCTCTCTCAATATAAACACCGCCGGGAGTTTCCGAAAAATCACATTCAGCCGTTCAAGACTGAACAATGGTTAACATGAGCTATCACCAATTTTTACTAAAATATCCACATTCGAGTTCAAGACAGTCGAGAAGGCGAGCGAATAAAAAAAAAGGGTAAGTAGAGATGTTGTTATTTTTTAGTTTTCGGCGACGAGTGAGTCGATGTTTTTCTCAGTGTTTCAGGGAGTAACGGTGACTTAACTTGAAGTGGTCTGGGGGGAAAGAAAAAAGCATGTTTTTGGCAGATATCCCAGTGCCATTTTTAGTATCACAGTTGTCTTAATCCATCACAATTTGCACGGAGTGTTTTCTCTGCGTTGTCTGCTTCTGTCTGACAAGTTGTCAAAGCTCGTGCGGACTTAAAGCGAGGAAGTTTTGTTAGAAGGTGTTTCGACTGTTGAGCGTAACACACGTTTTAATTAAATTATTTTGTGCATTTTGTGCAGACAATAACTTGTGATTATCTTAACTGTCATTTCATTTGAATAAACAGATATTGGCCTACTCCGTGTAGCGTCTGACAGGAGTCTGTGGGACTGTTGAGTCGGAGCGGAACGGCTTTTTTATTTGTGACAGCTTTATTTGTTTTTTACACTTTCAACAAACCCGTTAATATTAAATGTTTACCAATGAATGAATATATATTGTTGTTTTCCCAACCCACTGTTTTCCTCTCTCTTTACGTTTCCTTTTGTTTCGCCTATTCCTCCTGCTGGACTTACATTTCCATGACGTAATTGTCTTGGCTTACAGTGGACATGCAGGCCAACTAAAGAAGTAAATATTATAATTTAGACAATAAAATAATTGTAAAATAAAATAATTAGTACGTTTTATTTACCAAACAGAAGTTTAAATGCCAGCGCTCACACAGGACGTTTAACAATTTACATCAGGACAAAAGAGGATTTCTTTATTCTTTTATCACTTTTGTAATTTATTAATTAACACTGCCAACCCTACATTTATGTAATAATATATATATATATATTATTTCGCATTTGCACATAAAAGAAGAAAACCGGAACTCCTTATCTAATAATAAAATATGTAATGTAACAAGCTCTCTACAATAATCAAAGTAATTATGATGGCTTTTATTTTGTCATTTGTTTCGGACAGCTCTTAGGTAATTAATAAAAGCAGCAGACTTGACTGTCAGACCTGGAGAGATCAATATTAGGATCTACTCGTCGTTTTTAACCACTTGTTTATCGATCCCAGCGTGTTTTTGAGGACCGTAGAAAGCAGGGGGCGCAATAGAGAACAGTGTGGTCTTTGTTTACAAGAACTACGAGACAGGAATCTTATTTTCTCCATCCTTGTTGACTAATTTAACAATTTCTGACAATTAATTTGTTGATATTATTTAGCATTTTCGTCATTTTAAAAGCAGCCATTAATATTTAATTTAAGGCACATTTGTTCCCTGACCAAGCGTGCTCTGTATTTGTGCAAATCATCACTTTGATTCTGAATTCTCAGCAAATTTCATCCATCAGAGAAACATTTTTCACATTTCTAAAGACTAACCTATCAAATACTTTTTTGCTTTCAGAATTGTTGGGACAAGCTATCTCCAACAAATTGGCAGACTTGATTGACAGAGACTTTCTAAAAGGTAAATTCTCATATTTGAAATTCTGAATGCTGCATGTCTGATCTGTTTAATTTAATATTTATTTTAATATTAACTTTGTGTTGTCACATTTTTTAATATTAAAATGCCTATTTATTACCGATTTTCGTGAAGTACAGTGATTTCCTCTGTGTCACTGTTATTTGGTTTAAGTGGATTACACAATATACTGTACTTTGGTCTCGTTTTCTTGATTATGGCGTAAATAGTTATATAGATAAGGTCTTCCTGCAGTAGTCTCAGTCATGACATACACCATCATTTATCATTGCATACCTGCAAACTATAACTCAATCAGTTCATGTGTCAGTTATCTAACGTGCTGCTCTATCTTTCTCGTTTTCCCAACCCTCCTGTGTCTGCCCCGCCTCCCTCAGGTCCAGTGTGAACCGTGTGGCCGAGTACCTGTGTGTTGCGACTGACTGGCGAGATGACTGCCGAGTGGCTACACCTGCCCCCGCCGTACCCCCCTGGTGTGGGGCCGTTGTGTGGTGCAGAGTTGGAGGCGTGGTATGAGGACCTGCAGGATATTCTGGGCTCCGACACGGGAGGGGCAAAACTGGCACGTGCCCCCACATGCATCGAGGTCAGTAGCTTGAAGAATGAAATGGCTATCACACCCATGATGAGTGTGAGTGTCTTACAAATTGTATTTTGGTTAATCCTTTTTTTTTTTAAGATTGTTTTACCATTTTGTGAAATAATAATTTAATTCACATACTCAGTGATTTGAACTTGTACTGTGATATTTGACAGGCTTTGACAGGTGTTGACATTTTCGTTTTGTGTTTGTAGAAAGAGCCGGAGTTTCTGGATGTTCTTGAAAGTTGTTCTCTGACGTGGCTGACTGACGGAGGCCAGACATGGGGCGAGGGTGTCCAGAGGACAAAAGAGGAGATCCACAACACTCAGCCTCTGCATCACACCTCCTCATCATCATCATCCTCTTCCTCCTCCTCCTGCATGAGTCCAGCTGTTGCAGATGAGCGGCGGACGGAGGCTGAGAGCGGGAGAAATGGAGATAGCTCCACAGGAGGCGGCAGTGATCTGCTGCCTCCAGAGTTTTTCGAGTTGCTGAGTGAAGGAGGAGTGGGAATGGTGGATCCGAGCGGAGCGGTGATCAACGGTGGCTATTATTACCACCACCATCAACACCACCAAGCTAATGTCCAGCCTGCGTCTCCCTCAGCCAGCGAGGAGGAACTTCCCTGTGTCCCTGATTCTCCATCCTGCTCCTCCTCAGCCTCCCAGTCGCCATCTCAAAATTGTTCTTCTCCTTCCTCACCTGTCTCTTCTCCATCCGCCTATCCGTCCTCCCACCTGGGAAAACGCAAGAGGACCACAAGCGAGAGGACCAACAGTGCCTTGTCCTCTTTTGCCTCCTCCACGCAGCACACATCCTCATCCTTCTCATCTGCCAAAAAGAGTCGCAAAGAAAAAGAGCACGAGAACGAGAGGAAGGTACAGGAGCTGACTGAGCAGAACGAGCGCTTGAAAGCGGAGATTGACAGGCTGGGAGAGGAGGTACAGAGGACACGTAGAGCCCTGATAGAGAGACTAGTCAACACCAGAAAATGAAAAAGAAATGAAAGACAGGATGGAAGATAGGAATAAAAGACAGGTTCTACAGAGTTGGAATAAGCAGTGGGTGGGAAAGGTATAAGGTAATATGGTGGTCATGAAATGCCTCTTAGACAGGAAAGGATGGAAACCAAAGATATATATTTTATAAGCAAGAGGATTTTCTTTTTTGAAAACACAGAGCTTCAAATGGCAAGAAATAGGAAAGTGATGAAAGTGAAGACAAGAGAAGGGGTTGCAACAGCAATGCGGCAAATAAAAAGACATAGCATGTATAAAGGAAAAGGAAGAACAGACAGCTCTAAGTGCAAATGATACCGGGGTTTTAATGAATGTTTGTCATTTTGAAAGATTGCCTAACACTAAGTTCCATCTAATAAGATGGAAGAAAGTTAACAGCATTTGATGATTTGTACGTTGGACAGAAAGGAACTTATTTCAGAGAGTGCATTTCATTTTCATCCATTCCCACCATTTTGCAATAATTGTATCTCCTACGTTAAGGGCTGCAATTTGGCTAGCAGAGATTATTTGCCCCAATTTGTGGAGAGTTTAGGAGCTCAGGAAAAGTCTGAAAGTGCCCAGTGCAGTGTGAGTATGAATGAGAGAATGAATTTTGTTTGGGAGAGAATTCATAATCTTTCTTACTTTTTTATAACCCATGGCTTGTGTGTATGTGCATTTAGATAAAGTTAGTAGGACCCGGCTATACTTTCTAAGCTGACCTTTTCTACCAATACGGGATTTGTGGAAAAATTCTAAGTCGTTCTACCCTGATTTACTATTTTTATATAACGCTGTAATATATATACACTATTGTACTGTAATGGCTTGTACTGTAAAATGCCAACATACCCACTGTTATTTTCTCATTGCGGTCACAAATTTGTTAATGGTAGAATAATATGCATGACGTTTATCATCGATGGCATCAAATACATGTATTTGACCATACTATTTATTTTATCCTTCATTGTAATCTCACATTTGCAATAAAAGAAAAATTGTGCAATTTTGTGTCACGCGATGTTTATTTGTTTCTCTTTTGTGTATGAATGATTTTTGTGGTTGTAGAAAATAGTGTAAAATAGAGGTAATTGAGAAAGAAGGGGGGGGGGGGGGAGTAAAGACAATTTTTAGCTGAACTTAATCAATTTATTTTCTGGATTCAAAAAGGGTATTTGCAGCAAAAGGAAAAAAACAATTTTCCAGAGGATATAAAAACATCTTTAAATGCCCAACACACCTTCCAACGCTAATATTGTATGCTGACTATCACATGGCGAGTATAAAATCAGTTTCTTTGGGTGTAGGGATTTGGAAAAATCCCTCCATTCTGTAGCCGTATTCATTTGACTCTCTCTTTGTGTGTTTTCATTTCCCCGTCGGCCTATCCAGCATTTCATTAGTCCTCAGTGCCAATACCACATTGTCTTAGATCCTGTCACGGCTTTGCCTTAAGCTAATACCCTCATCTCTCTCTTAGTGTACATCTTGTTCCCCTTCTCTACAATCGTACCTCAAACCATTCTACTCTTCCCTTCCTCTCACTAACCTCCCTCATTTTCCTTTTTTCTATTCACTTCTTCTTGCCCTTCTGAGGTGCAGGCTCAGGGCTCTTCCCCTCAGCTAGAGCCAGCTGTTTCTTAAGGTCCAGCAGTTTGGCCACCTCTGCTGTGATCACGGCCTTCTCTGCCTTCTGGGTTTTGAGTGCTCGGACCTTTTCCCCCTGTGATGAGATAAAATGACAATGTTTAATAGATTTCTCTCACACAAATGTCTTTGATTAAAACATTTCAGTTTCTCGGGACAAATACAGGTTGGCAGCTTTGTTGTCGAATAGTAACTGAGGCGGAAATTTGAGTTTGTAATTATACGCGTTTGTCTGGGTTTAGAAATACTGAGAAATAAACATTTGATTCCCAAAAATGTAACCGACAGCATTTATAGTTGAACGCAAAATTCAAAGATTATACATTTGGAGATAAAACAATTGTGATCAAATAATTACAAACTTAAGCATTACCAGATAACTTTCCAAATACAGACGCATGATTTATTTCAGCGGCCAGTAGTTTGTGGCGGCCGTGATTAGAGTTTTTGCGAAGATCGCTTTCGTTCCGTAAGGAAGAAGACATCCGTTTCGTTATTCGTGTTATATGAAAATTAATTTAAAAGACAAAACAATATAATACAAATTATTTTGTTGAAAAATATATAGTGTATGGTGCTGTTTTAATAACAGATTGATTCCAAAATTGTTAAAAAAAAAAAGAAGTAAGAATTGGGTTTACAGTTGAAAGTTCAACAGTGTGTTGCCAGCAATCTCACCTGCTCAGTCACAGCCTGTGTGAGCTGCTTGGCTTTTTCTGGGTCCACTCCATTCACCGTCGTCGCCTCAGCAGCAGCAGCAGCAGCTGGCACAGCGGCAGGCTGAGTGCTGCCAGGACTCTGAGCTGTCTTCTGAGGGCGGAAACAGACAGAAGAAGATGTTTGAATTTGACGCGTTTTGATGGTTATTATTTCTAGAGATTACTTACTTCATTTCAGACAATAACACTCATCACTCAAAATGTTGACAGGAATTTATGAAGTGTGAATGGACAATAAAACACACTGGTTACACGGGGATGAGTATACAATTAAAACAATCTAAGGATGTTAGATGAGCTGCTTGTGTTAGTGAAGACATGCACTAATCAGTGACACAGCATGACTAGAGTGGACAGACTTTACACAAACAAATACCGCTCGATACCTTTCTTTTAGGTGGTTCATCTTCAGGCTAGAGGCGGGCGATTGAGGAGAAGGTTTAGAGTGAGATTATTTGTATCTATATGATGGATGCGTACTACATAATTTAAACACTGTGTGTTTGCTCTTCATCAGGTTTCAAAAAACAGATACTCCAAGGGCGGACATATTCCTATTTGTGATGATAGTTTGACAGGAGCCTGTGAACTGCTATGCATTATCAATTCTTTCTTATTTTATTATTAATAAATAGTCAACCTACATTACTACAACACCTGACTGAACTCATACACAGACCATTAGGCATCATAAACATCAAATACCTGCTGTCCACCAAATTTCTTCTTCAAAGCCTCGATCTGATCCACCTCCAGTTTCTGGAACAACGGGCTGACCTGGGAAAAAAAAAGGGGGGGGGGGGGGGGGGGGGGGGGGTGGCAGGGGGAACAAAAAAGGTAGAAATTCAAAAAAATATATGCACGAATATTTAAAAAGTATGTGATTGTAGATCCAGCCCAAGGCCAGTGTAGCTGGAAAATTTAACCTGGAGGCTCTGTGCTCGTCTTTGAACAAAGAGGATTATGCAAGTAAGTAAGTAGATAACTATGTATGAGACATTTCGCGTTTCGATCACGATCACCGCTCTTCAATGCCGCATTACGTGATTTGTCTAAGAAGCTGTGTGCACGCACGCCTTGTGTATGGTGTGTTACTGTGACATTAGAACAGCGTTGTGTGCTGCTCTTTGTCTGGAGACCTCGGTCACGAATCCCGAAAGCCTTGGAGATAGAATGCAGCGTTGGCAGGCTGCAGACACGGGTCAACACAATTAGGCCTGAAGGGACAAGTGGCCTGAGAGAAACTTGCCGTTCGAAGGCTAAGCACTCGACCAGGCTATTATTCTATGTGTGTGTTAACACGACTACAATGTCCTCCAGAGTCTTGAGATATTGACAGACTGTTGCATGCTCATTGTATCACCCAGCGTCACCATACAGGAGGCGCCACAGGTTTGTGTGTATGAACTGTGTGTGTGTGTGTGTGTGTGGTCATACTCACAGTGCCAATGCGGTGGCCGGCACTCAGGGAACATACAAAGGTGCCAGTGCCTTGCAACATGGTATTGACGCAAGACTGAGGGGCATTGAGTTGATCCCTGATGGTTTGGCTGACCGTTGGCATGTACGGCAGCAGCATCACTGACAGCAAGCAGGCGATATTCACAGACACGCCGGTGACTGTGCCCGCACGCTGCCTGAAGCGGAGAGACGGAGATCAGTCAGACAGATCCTGAATTTTAATGTTTCGGTTAATCTTACAACTAGTGCTCTTCTCGTTGGCAGTTCATAGAAAGATTTCTTCCTTCTAAGAATCGATTTTATGAATTCAATCTGTGCAAAATCAAAATAAGTTTTCTGCGCTCAGAGATACGTGAATATGAATAATTATTTTTAATCGTATTTATTCTTTATAAAAAAAGGTGAGTGGTACATCTTTAATATAAAAATGAGAATTTAAACATGTGCAACACAGATCTATAAACCTCGTATGAGCTAGAGGAGGTACAGATTGTGTTAAGCTGGTCAAGGACATCTCACCTTTCTGTGTCTCCTCCCTTGATTTTCTTCCAGGGTTCATTGACCTGGATGTACTGGTTGCCATGGCGAGAGATGTTGAGGATGTGTCTCAGAGCATCACGGATTCTGGTGGAACATTTCACGGAAGATTTGACGACAGTGTGGCGTCGACAGCAGACCCATTTCAACAGAATCTACTTCAGTAGAAGTCCAAATATGGATTTATCTGCTAGCATGTTTCACCTTTACTGAACATGTACATATACTTACTTGACTTTGTCCAGGAGCTGGATGTACTGCTGCAGCTCCCAGCCCACCAGAGCGAGGAGCTTCTTATCTTCCTGCTGTAGCTCCATCGAAGGCACACAGCCCTCAAAGAATTTAGCGACAAACATGCCAGCTCTGGAGGAGAGAGGGAGAAGGGGGGGGGGGGGGGGGTTTAACAAGACATAAAAAAGAAAAGAAAGAGAAATGTGGGAACAGAGCGAGAAAAGGCAGCGAGAGAAACGGGGAAAGAGAAGGAGAGCAAACTGAGAGGTCACGTTGCTTGACTTGCTAATTGTTCATAAATGATAGATTTTGTTGCCAGATGTAATACAATGCTCGTGTAAACTAACACAACAGTGTGCTGAATTGAGCCTCATCACAGCTCCTTCATCGCTTCCACATTGTGGTTGTGTCGGTAGCGAGTAATTTTAAAAATGAGTTTTATATGTACATCAGGAAGATGCTCGCAGTGAGAACGTGTTTGTCATGTCTGATGCAACAGACCGTTCTATATTATCTCTCAGCCTCTGAGGAAGCTCTGCCATACCACTGTCATATTTACAATGAACTGTGATTTTGATGTGTTAGCAAAAACTTTGCTCGACCTGCATTTTTAATTAGTTTGAGTCTTTTAATTAGTGAAACTGCCAAACGCTGAAAATGTTCCATCCTGGGAAAAAAGTTTTTCTGACTTAACTGAATCATCCTAATCAATAAAGTCATATTTGCTGCTGGTAAACATTAAGTAAGGGTTTACCCATTTCGGTTTGTCAAGCTGATTGTTTGTGAAGTTGTTGACAATCAACGTTTCAACTGAACAGCTGTTCGCTGGAACAGCACAGCCCAGAATCGTTCATGAATTTGAGATAGCGCCTGAGATGGACACACTGTTGCTAACTATGTAGTGATTTAGTAACTGGATCCAGGCAAGGACAGCATTTCTTTTCTGAAGCAGAATACTTTCTACCTCCAACACCTTAGGCTGGATGCAATCTACAAGATATTTTTGAACCAATTAGGCATCAACGTTGCTGCCCCAGACCAATTTTGAAGATCAAGGTACTTTGAAAAAACGCTGCTGAGAAAAATCTTTGATGTGGGATTAAACCCTGATCTTTTAAAAATCATTTGAGGCAATATAATTGGGGCTAAATTACGCCATCCCAAACAAATTTAGAAAACTAGGGTGAGCCTCTTGTAATAGTTACTGCTCAAACAGACTTTTTTTTCAATGAGTACAACAATCTGAAAACTTAGTTGTTAATTGGACTGGATGACAGTTTTGCGGCATATTTACATTTTAAGTGAAACTTATTATGTACAAAATGTGAGCAACTTTAGGTGGATTGCCCCACTTCTTTTAATCTCGCCTGATCAAAACAATTGAAATAGAAAAAGAAACAGTAAAACACAGAAAAAGTCACAAAGTTGGATTTTTGTGGAACAAGTAGCGTAAGGACAGGACAGGTTACCTTCTAAAGGTCATTGTGGAACGTCAGCACTATTTCTCACCGTCAGTAAATTATACTTTTTGCTGATCACAAGCAGGAATGTTTTAAACATATGACTGTCACCAACCTGTTGATAAAGTTGCCCAAGTTGTTGAGCAACTCAGAGTTGTTCTTCATAGCCATGTCAGCCCAGGAGAAGGCTGAATCCTGTCCCTCTGGACGCACATACAGGAGGTAGAACCGCCACACATCAGACGGGATGCCCGTGTCCTTGGCCATGTCTCCAAACACGCCCACACCTCGGCTCTTGGAGAATTTAGTGTCCTCATAATTCAGATATTCTGTTGGGAATTTACAGCGTAAGTTAGCGTCACCGCTGAAACTTAATTCCCAGTGCGAATGTGATCACTCATGACGCCTGTGTTGCATAACTTCCAAACAGAAACGATCCATTTAAGATCCGTTGTGAATCCCAATTAAGTCTAATAATATAACATATCCAAACCAGTGCTTACCAGTGGCAATGAGGTGGCTGACCAGAGTGTAGTTGTCCTGAGCTCCCAGTAGGGAGCAGGGAAACACCACACTGTGGAATGGCACATTGTCTTTGGCCATGAAGTTGTACAGCTCCACCTAGTGACAGAGACACAACACTGCACTGTGAGGATGACATCATATTAGATCATCATGAGATCACCCAGTTCAAAGAGGATTTATCAGCTCTCCCCAACCCCCATCTCTCTCCACACACACACACACACACACACACACACACACACACACACACACACACACACACACACACACACACACACACACACACACACACACACACACACACACACACACACACACACACACACACACACACACACACACACACACACACACACACACACAATCCTGGGGTTTCACATGAAGAGAGATGAGATGAGTCAGTGCGAGCGAGGAAGATATGTTGGATTTTATTTCATCTATCGGGTTTTAAAAGAACTTGCAGTTAAAAGGGATAGTTCTGAACGTATTTTTAGCCTCCTAAAATAATCAATATCAGTTCAACTGTATGCTTTATCTAGAATATTTTCACCCCTTTACCTAACACAGTCCTTTCCAACAGGGAACTGAAGCCGGCAAGGTAAAGCAGTGAAAATATATATTTCTTTATGTGGCTAAAATACATTGTGCTGCTGCCCCCAGTCCACAGCAGTACCTTGCTTTGCTCCGTGCTACTTCTGTCTGTTTCTCCAAACTGGCGGCGTACCGAGCGTCACCTACTGTAGGTGATACACCAACTATGAATAAGAACCTCCTACAACCCCACTTTAAACAATCCAAACTATCCCTTTAACTGCAAGTTCTTTAAAAAAATCTAATCAAAAAAATAATCCAACATATCTTCCTCACTCTCACTGACTCATCTCATCTCTCTCCATCTCCATTGAGCACCCTCATACAACCCCACAAGCTAACTGGCACGTGTTTCCAGCTTGCCATGTACTATTATTGTACAGCTGAGTGGTGTTAAAGCTTTGAATATCATCTAATCTCAGAGGTGAGGAATCTAGAAGTGGATGGCAACCTCAAAGTAGAAAGAGCTGTATTGTCTCCTACACATTATAGTGCGTGTACAAAACTGATTGTGCATTTAATTCATTATCACAGATGTCTTGCTCTGATTCCCATTAGGGTTATATGGGGCTAGGAGTTACATTGTGTTTTAATGGAGTGTGCAAAAGACCAGATGGGGTAATGAAAAAAACAATCAGACCCAGACAAAATCTGTGCCAAGTTAGTGTATCAGTACTCTGCTCGGCTCATAACTTCTGACATGTGTGTTGGGGAGGAGGAGCTAGGGTGGGGTGGGTTACCTGATGAGGATTCTTCCACCACTTTTCCCATTCGTCGGTGTAGTTGGCGGTAATAGACAGATAACCAATGGGGGCGTCAAACCACACGTAGAACACCTGCAGAGGCAGCAAGAAGAAAGAAAGACAGAGATTTTGTGTCACATAAATGAATTCTGGATCATATGAATGAAACTAAAATAGAACATAAAGATTAGGAGGAATGAAAATACCCTCAAGAGGCAGTTTGACTTAAAGACCCCTTTAGTATTCATGTTTGGAGAAGGTTTCAGGGGTGTGTGCTGAAATAAGTGTTTAGTGTTACAACATGACCTCTCCAGACCGGGAGAGTCTCCCAGTGAGCACTGCGGTATCATCTGTCATTGCAGCATTTGTAAACATCTAATAAAGTGCATATTTCCAATGTTTATTTAGGTCCCTGGTATTAGATATTAAGTGTTTGCATTCATTATCTTCTCAGCAGGTAATTTAGCTGAGCAGTAGGGCTTTATTATGCTTCAATAAAAGAGAAACGAACAGTGTGTTGGTGTGTGTGCATCTTCTTTTCTATGCTATAATAGACTATAAACAAACAAATAGAAATATTTTTTTTACTCCATGCGACAATAGCAGACCTTGTCTTTAAAGTCAGGATGAGGCACTGGCGTTCCCCACCGCAGGTCCCTGGTGATGCAGCGAGGTTTGAGTCCATCTCTCAGCCAGGAGCGAGTGATCTGTTTGGCGTTTGCTGTCCAGTCACCTGTGCTGGTTGACTTCTCCAGCCACTGCACCAACTGAGCCTCCAGCTGCATGAGAGAAAGAGGGAGAATGTAAACGCTGACAAAAACTTCAACTGTCTTAACTCCAAACCACAGCTCCAGAAAGAGCAAAGCCGTTTACATAATACAATTACCACAGGGATAACTGCCTTTCACGAGCTTTCTGACTTAATTCTACTTTAAACTTGCTGTTTTTACTTTCTAAACAGGCTAATCTGTCTCGATCCCTGTGAGTAGAAAAGCACCGTCTTAACCGCAGAGTAGACAATCCAGGCCAATATAATTCAATGTGAAAGCATACCTTTGGCAGGTCCAGGAAAAGATGTTTGGAGGAGCGGATGACGGGAGTCTGCCTGCAGACCTTACACTGGGGTTCCTGAGGGAGACGGCCACAAACAATCATCAAATAGAAACGGTACAGAAATTGCTACCGCCATCATTCTCTTTCTAATAGTCAAACATCATCATATGTTCATCATGATCATACACCTCTTGCCTTTTACCATCTAACAAGCTCCTTTCAACTCACCCTGAGCTCCACGGCGTTGATAAGCCGCCCACACTTGTCACACTGGTCACCACGAGCTTCTGGGTAGCTGCAGTGAGGACAGATGCCTTCTACGAAGCGGTCGGCGAGGAAGCGCTGGCATTTTTCGCAACGTAGTTGCTCCACAATGTCTTCCACTAGAAAACCATGCTTGTGGATTCTCCAGAAAATATTCTGGGCGATCCTGGAAGCAGAGGACACAAATAGTTGAAAGATACTACGGAGGTTTTGCCTGGGATGAATGGACGACATCTTTTACTTTTGACCCGAGTTAAAGGTGTATGAACACACTGACATGTGTTACGTGGTTACTAATGAGTCATTAAAGCCTGACCCCATTTTTTAATTCCAGCTTCGATGTATACTGCTCTTCCCTATTGGCTAGAAAATGATGTAAACTTTACGAATCAATTTAGAAAATAGAGCAATATACTAGAAAAAGAAGATGAAGGGAAAATAGCTGGTGTTATTTGTTTGGTGAAATAAAACATGAAAACAAAGCTGATAGTAATCTTTGGTGTTGGAATTGTAAACCTAAAATGTAAGACCTAACATCCAAAGCACTTTACGAGAGTCAAAGCAAAGGTCTTTAATCTGGGGGCCGTTTTCAATTTTCAAAGAACATGGTTCTGGTGCAAGGTGTTTGATGCCTTTTATGTTTTACTTATCAAAGCAAATGCCACCAAACAAGAGTTTGTATCTATGTAATCCTTTTCTATGTACGAGGTCACGGAACAAAGTCTCGTCTTTACTAAAGAGAAAGCCTCTCTTCTGTATCACATTTTCACATGGAAGTAGCCACCTTTCTACATCTTATTTAAAACACTACGCAAACACACACACACACACACACACACACACACACACACACACACACACACACACACACACACACACACACACACACACACACACACCAGTATTTGACTAATTCATAGGTGACAGATGTCACATGTGTACTGTAGTTACAGACACGTTGCTGCTCGACTAAGGAATTACAACAAATGTTTTTAATAGGATTTCTTTTTGGCTGTTATTGTTTTTTTTTCGGTAAATGTCAGAATTGTGAGCAATGTCCTAAATTCCACAATCACGCTCAATAATCTCTGAGATTAAGTATTGTAGAATTTATGTTTGAGAGGGCTAGACATCCATCTATTTATATCCACACTGGTATCTACTGCAAGATTATAGTAATCTTATGTTACATGATTGTGTAGTAATCGTATGGACAGCGTGTTTGACCTTTCACACCAAAGCCAAGCAGTACCCTAACCCCATGCAACCCAGGAGAGGACGAGCGTCGTGAAGCGAGCTCTGGATTCCTTTTAGAGACCTCTCTGTTGAAAGGAAAGCCCTGTCTTTAATTTCGCACATAACCGTAGTAAACATATTTAGAAACGGGCAAAACTTCAGCCTTCTTCCCTGCATCCACTTACTCCGTCTGCTTCTCCGTAGTGGTTCTGCCAAAAAAGTCAAAGTCAATCTGGAACCACTTGTAGATGTTGGAGTGAATGGCATGGTACTTGTCGCAGATCTGCTGCGGTGTCAGACCCTCCTCTCTGGCCTTGTTCTCTGTAGCTGTGCCATACTCGTCTGTGCCACATATAAACAGCATGTTCCAGCCTCGCAGACGGCCGTACCTTAGAGGAGGAGAGGAGGCATGGAGTCAGTACAGTAAGACAGAGGAGACAAGAGAGAATAACAGTGAGGGTAAGTCAAGAAGAAAGAACAGGGTACGGGGAAGTTATAATCAGGAAAATCAGAATGGGAAGGCCTTTAAATACATTACAGGTTTGCATATGCCTGTACATTATATATGCACAAGATTGTGTATGCTCTCATGTAAATGTATTTTTTAATGTGTCAATATTGTTTTATTATTATTAGTTAATATATTATGATTATCAGTATTTTGTTGGTACTTATGTAGATGGGAAAAAAGGAATTAAAGATTAAATTCCTACCTGCAGAAGACATCAGAGCTGAGGACGCAGCCAATGATGTTGCCCAGGTGGGGGACGTTGTTGACATAAGGCAAGGCACTGGTCACAAGGAGGTTTCTCCTGCCCTCCTGAGGCAAACTGATTGGAAACAAGCAGATCTGGCGTTTAATCTTCCTCTCTGTAATTCAGTGTCAATGAGGTTAGAATAGGAAGCAGCATTTTGTATTACTTACATGGGGTGTTGTCTGTCTGTAGCTAATGGGCAGGCGTGTAAATCTTTACTCCAGGTGAGAGCAGCTGCCTCCATCTCCTCTGCTGAAACTGCACGATCACTTTCTTCACCCTAAACAAGCAGTTACATGTAGAGTCATGAGTCATTACTTGGGAATTAAACCAAAACCAACTTGTAAGGTTAGTAATATCGACAAGTATTTATAACGACAAGTATATCGACAAGTATTTATAACGATCCCTACTGCCACCCTTTACTTTCCCTTTATACTGCATATTGATCCTGCTGTTTTAATAACTTTAGTTTGTAAAATATAATATAATAAAACTCGTTTTGTGGACTCAAAAACACTGCAGTATTTGTAAAAAGTTAGTCTTGTTTCTTGAGTCTTTTTCAACAACTTTTATGGCTCAGAAGCCAAGAAATCTATCAAGTATCAAAGGAATAGTACTGTATCGAGGAAGTGATTTTTTTGAAATATGAGATACACACTCTGCAACTTCTTCTGACATGGAGTCATAACACCTGCTGCTAAATTTGATTGAAACATGTTCAAATCCTCCCAATGCTTACACAAGAAAGAGAACAGAGGATAAAATAAAATAGTGATGCAACCTCTACATTGTGCATGTTCTATATCCTGACACGGGTGATAATTTAGCTTTCATAGAGCCAGGTTATCTCTCACACGGAGGCTGCATCTGCTTAACAGGAGAGCCCTGCTTAGTTTAAGTGAGGTGAATTGAAGCCTTGCAACCCTTTGAATACTTTAAATTTGTTCATAAAAGCTACGGTGAAGTAAAGACAGAAAATGTAAGAAAGGAAACGTGTGACATTACATGTGTCTTGCCAGGTGTTGTTTGTGTTAGTGCATATAGAGCTCGAAGAAAACAATAAAAAGACATGTTCTTTGAAACCTCACAGGGTGTACACGTTTCCTGAGGCAAAAGCACAAGTGTACTTAGGCACTGAAGCACCTCTCAAAGCTTTTTATTCAATAAGAATGCTTTAAGTCTAATAGTTATCCTGATGATCTGGCTGATACCTCAGCAGGGTTGCTGTTGCATGGCTGTGTGCCTCTGCACTGGCTGCTCTGTGAGGCAGGCTGCCTCTGCATGTAGCTCTTCATGCCCTGCAGGCCTTTTCCCTGCAGCACTTTCTGAGCGGCAGACTGGCAACTGTGCATAACAGCCCCACGGTCAAACCAAGCCTTCACAGACGTGCGCTCGCCTGTAAAAAGGAAAAGATGCAGGGAAGATTTTAGGGGAGAAAAAAAAGAGAAAAAAGGAAAGTAAAGGGTGGCAGTAGGGATCGTTATAAATACAGAGAACAAAAAAATATAAATAACACATTTGAAAATAAAATAAAAAAGGAAGAAGGTAAGTAAAGTAAAAGCAGAAAAGAAAATCAAAATAAGGAAAAGTTTAGGTATTTAAAAAAATAACTAGTTCACGGCTGGGTAATTAATGCATGGCCAAAAACAAAGAATTTAAAATGTTATTAGTACTCACCCAAAGCTAGTGAAGAGTCAGATAAAACAGGGTAGAGCGCAGCCCACAAAACAACATCAGCCACTGACACGGCTTCCTGAAACAAAACACAGCTTAATGAACACACACTTTTCCTGAACTAGCCATGTGTCCTTTTCCTGTCATCCCATCAAAAAATCTAAATGTTTTTTGTTTTTGAAATCCCTAAACAACACGGAAGAGGGATCCATCCGACCCCCCCCTGTGACTTTCTACATACAGAACAACCAACAGGAAGACTATTTTAGGAATGATTGTTTTGTGCGCTTGCACCTCACTAAATATGAACTACATGTAGTGCTGTGACTGCCTCACTGTGTGCTTACCACAGTTCTTTAGCTTTACACAGGGCTCCTCCAAGCCATGCCAATCACCAAGAGACTTCACAAAACATATTTCTGTACACATGAAATATATGACAGACGCAGTTGACTTGTTGCCACAGGGGATGCAAATACCACAGAGAACTGATCCCCCTCACACACTCAGGCACATCTGCAGCATAAGGGAGCTCCTCCGCAGATGAATCTTTCTAACTTAAAAATGCATAACTAGCTCAGAATCAGCAGCTGAAAAAAGAAAAGAAGAAAAAGAAATGTTGCCGGAGGAGCCTGATGTGGCACAGAGGAGACAATCAGTTTTATCTCAGCTGAGCTTCCACAGAGGCATCGTGAACTTTTGACTTGATCATATGTTACGCAGCCTGAAAAGGCCTTGTTTGAGTGAGTATGTTTGTCTTTATTTCTAAATGTGCTCGCCCTATACATAGCAACTAAATGAGCTTTGAAAAATAGGAAGTAGCTAAAGAGGAGATGTTGATGCTGTACCCCAGTTAAATATGGCGTGTTCCCCTTGCTCAAGCTTTGCTCCAAGTAGTTAAGTGGCCCCTGGAGGACCTTGGACACTTCTGATCCTTTTCCCTGCAGCACTGCCATGTGAAGCGCCTGTAGCAGTGCAGGCTGCACACATAAGACAAAACAGAGATTCATTAGAATTGATTGAATGACATTGGATCAAGCAGTAAACCGAAGAAGCATGACCGAGGTTAAACAATTAATTTTCTTAAACCCCACAGGGCATGATGATAGATTTATACAGTGCATTGTTCTTGTGAGAGGATGAGCTTTAATCATATAGCTGCATGGATTTATGTCCCCATTGGCAACACAATGAGGAACAGTAAGAGGATACTGCACAAGAGAATGTATAAAAGCATGAACTGAAAATAGTTTGCATCTCAAAGAGGTTTAGTGTTTTATACAACAGATTATCAGCAAACTGAATGTTTTTATGAAGAGCTTACCTGAAGATCTGTGGCCTCCCATTCAAGCCACTGATTGCAAAGTTCACTGGAGTCTTGTCCACTTATTTCAAACAGGTATCTAAGGGGTTTGACAGGGTTAAAGGATCAGTTCACCCATTACTCTAGTGGTAACTCTATACAGCCGTGCAGATAGTTTTGGTTTTATTTGCCCATGTTTTGAGATATCCATCTCAAATTTCATGTGTGGGCCTCACAGCATTAAAACCTGGGTAGGTACAGCCAAAGATATCCGCATGACTGGATACAGACTTAGATAAAAATGTAATTTTGTTTTTTAACTGACAATAGGATTTTAGATATTTAAACATCATAGAAAAGGCAGTGATTAACAGCCTTCATGCATTGGCTTTCAGAAACAACCATGCAGAAAGGTCTAAAGTCTACTGACCGGCAGATGGCATTGGAGCTGAAAAGGTGCAGTCCACTAGGCAGGATCAGGGCAGGCAAGGCTGGACGGCTAAGGAAGGGCACCACTCTCTCTGGGGAAAACAATTAAATAATCACAATGTTTTTTTTAGATACATAACACCAAGTAAAATACACCAAACACCGTTGTTATGCAGATGAGCTTGTTACCAGACCAGTTCCACTAAATTGTACACTCTAAACATGTTTATACAAGCTGTAAATCCTCTTTCTAATGAGTGTGGCTTGAGAGAGAGAGAGAGAGAGAGAGAGAGAGAGAGAGAGAGAGAGAGAGAGAGAGAGAGAGAGAGAGGAGAGAGAGAGAGACAGAGAGACAGAGAGAGAGAGAGAGAGAGAGAGAGACAGAGACAGAGAGAGACAGAGAGAGAGAGACAGACAGAGAGAGAGACAGAGAGACAGAGAGAGAGACAGAGAGAGACAGAGGGAGAGAGAGAGAGAGAGAGAGACAGACAGAGAGAGACAGAGAGAGAGAGACAGAGACAGAGAGAGACAGAGAGAGACAGAGAGAGACAGAGAGAGAGAGAGAGAGAGAGAGAGACACACACAGAGAGACAGAAACAGAGAGAGAGAGAGAGAGACACACACAGAGAGACAGAGAGAGAGAGAGAGAGAGAGAGAGAGAGAGAGAGAGAGAGAGCGAGAGACAGAGAGCGAGAGCGAGAGAGAGAGAGAGAGAGAGGATAACATCTACATCCATTATATCTAATATATTTCAACATTTCCTGGGCAGAGATTATATTTGAATCCAAAACTGCATCTTCAAGGAGAACTAATAACCCAAGACTCCTCAACGTGTCAAGGATAATCCTGTGATCAAATTCTCAGCCTCAATACTTAATAACGTATGAAGAGCACAACGGTCGCTTGGAAGGTCAAGGATTTGATCTTCTTAATCTGGAATTTCTCACCACATGAGGGATTCTGATATTACATTTGACTTCAACAATACAGTTTCATGTTATCGTGACAGTAGGCTCAGTTTGAACACAGCACTGTATTGCTTCTACACCCCTACTGTTTTATATACATAATGTATCTCTGCGTACAGTCCACTCCATTCATACACTGAGGCTGCATGCCAGATGGTCCTGGTTATTCATCTCTGTGATCCAGCTCCCACAGAAGACTAGCACACATCTGGGACTGGAGAGAGTGAAGCCTCTCTCACGTGCCTGAGACAATCACAACATAAGACCAAAGCTGGAATGTATTACCATTTAATTAGAGTCTAACTCCTTTACACAGCAGGCTCTATATGATGTTCCTCAAGACAATGCATCTATTGAGAAATACCCTCAGACGCAGTAGTACCTAAGTGATAGCAGTAGTTGAAAGACTCGATGTAAAAAAATACACCATGTTAAACTCAATACTGAGCCTAAGGATGATTATTAGAATAGACACTCTTTGGAAAACATTTAGATTTTGACCATGTTGGCCTTCTCCTCTGTCTCTGTCTCTGTCTCTCTCTCTGTCTCTCTCTCTCTCTCTCTCCCTCTCTCTCCCTCTCTCCCTCTCTCCCTCTCTCTCTCTATAATAAGCCAGCTTCTTTCGTTTTTCATCAAGTTTTCAGGTCGTTCATTATCTATCAACGCTGTTTTGTTAGTCAGGAATAACGCTGTAAGCCAGATCAGATGATGAAGTGAAACTGTTGGTAGGTTCAAGTAAGCCTCATAAATAATCTATTTCTAACAACATTCACAGGCTGATTAAAGACATTTTTATTTTTAGAAATAGGGTGGAGTAAAGATAGTTAAGCATTTCACAAAACACTTCATACTAAGTCTCTTCACTATTTGAGGCAACTTTAATACTCTTTGTAACTTTGTAATCAGTTTCTGCTTAAATGTAGAGTTCAGAAAGTTAAGTGATACTACTTGTTAAACACGCTTTGTATTGGATCTGACCAGTGGTGGAAAGTAACTAAGTACATTTACTCAAGCATTGTATTCAAGTTCAGTTTTGAGGGAATTGTACTTTACTTAAGTATTTCTATTTTCTACAACTTTATACTTCTACTCCTAATATTGTACTTGTTACTCCAACTATATTTTTCTGATAACTCTAGTTACTAGCTACTGTACAGATTCCGATTATGAATACAAAATATAATCAATTATGATATATTATTATGGATAAAGACAATACTTATTTAATCCCTTGGTGATATTCACAAGATACCTGAGAACTGCATATAATAATAACATAGTAATACAAATAAAATGATAGCCCCACCTTTACCAGCTGATGAACACATTGAGGAATCAATTAAGAGAATCCAATAACATGATGTAAATTATTCTGACTCTTATCTGTTGTACTTCAAATATGTTTTGATGATTTTACTTTTTAAATTTGAATGCAGGACTTTTACTTGTAATAGAGTATTTCTACACTGTGGTATTACAATACAACAACAACAACGTAACGGTAACCCAAACCAAGTAAACCCAGACTGTTCCAGGCATAGTTACTGTACAGGTAAGCTCAACACCTGTATGCACTGATAAACAAAGGCTACATGAGGCTGCACTTACACACAGTACTAAAACAAGACAAACAAAGGCAGTGGTGTTCAGTAAGAGAGTTTTCTATATTGGGCTATATAAATACATTTGATTTGATTTTCTAGCTGCTTCTCAGATACAGGTTGACTGTCAGTGATTGACAGTTAGCACTTCACGAGGACGTTACAGCTAATGTTAGCTTGCTATGCCACAGTAGCAGTCAGTTGTAGCACAAACTTGACTCAAAACTTGACTTACCCACATATGATAATTAGTTATCAGTTTGCAGTCACCATCATAATTAGATTCACAACAGTGTTCAGCTATCCATTCATTCTTACCTTCGTGGTTGACATACTGGACGTCACACTGAACTCCACTCACTTCTAACGCCGCTAACACTTTCAGGCAGTGCGGGTTGCCTTCACTGACGAAGAGCTTCATCTGGCCGTTGGTAGCTACTCTTCTACGTTGGGACTAATGCCTGGCTTTAGTGGTGACAATATGTTTTACTATAAAACAAGACAAGTAGTAGCTGGTTGTAACTTTCTCGGTGAATGTGGTCCACACACGCTGATGCAAGAAGTGTTGGTCCTTTTACAAATGGCGGATATGTAGTTTTAGAGCGGTGCTTGTGTCGTTCACAGAAAGGATATCTGTCTGTCAAATGGACTACACCTCCCACGAACCATTTCCCCGGGCGTAACTTTGACATGAATGAGGTATGCTTGATTTTACACCACCGTAGCTCAGCTGGGCGGGATACGTCTCTTGTGGTGTGCATTACATACCGGGCGACGCTCTACAGCTAAATGTGCGCACCCCAGCGTGGCCTGTAATCTTATTGGTTCTGTGTACAATCATATCGCGCCGTTGTAGCCAATCATATTACATAAAATCCACACAGCAAAAGCAATTTTTTATCCGTTTAAAGCCACAGGAGGATGTATCATCATGGGCTGCAGCGGGAAATGTAGTGCCAATCTAATCCATGAGTGTTAATTTGTACAAATGCACGGCGGAGTTCATCTCTGTGCTTCTGTTTACCTAAATAATGTAAAGTTAACAATTTGTATTCCTCCCACGAGATAAGGCGCAACTTCTGCTGTCTCGGCAGTTCACCCCAAACAACTCAACTGAGCTGTCATCACGTCGCTGCAAGGTGAGTGATGAGTCCCTCTGATGCAAAAATGAAATTTCTCCTGAACGGTTTGGTGAGACAACTTGTTTTCTGCTGTAACATATCATATCACATTCAGTGCATGAAATGTTTCTGCAAGATAAAACCGCTTTAGTTGTTCACTCACCATCGGTATTGTATTCTTCTGTGGTATTAGTGCAACTATATGGTTTGGATGTTTTAGGTATTCATTAGATAAATACGTTGAAATACGATGTCGATTTATTTAAATAAATATTTTTCAAGTTGTTAAATCACAGTATTTTATCACGTGCCACATCTGAATACAGGTTTAAAAGAATCTCTTATTCTCACTCAAACTATCACTCATTCAGAATCAACTCTTATCAGTATGAATACGATTGTTATAACATATCTCATGGCTTTAACTATCTATTTATTCAATTGTCACCATTCTGTACATTTATGGAAGTTATTTGGTTTATTTTGAAAACATACTTTTTGACTTGATTACATATAAAGCTGATTGAAGCATAGAGTATATTAAATGCAGTGGATAAAATTACAACTAATGAATATCATAATGTTCCCATCTACCTTGTGCAAAAAAAAGTTGTAGACCAATGCTGTAAGTCTAATATTTAGCAAAATAGGTCCTGCCTCCACAAATAAGTCAGACTGTACATTTAGCAATTACTGAAATAGCAAGCCTACGTTTTTCAATACAATAATCCAAATACTATTTTCCACACATTGGTGTCAAACCACATGCAGCGTTTGCTGGCACAACCGCTCAAACTCAGCTGAGGCACTGCACGAGAGCCACAAAGGGCCACACACTTACCTTTAAAACACTTTAACCTCCAACAATGTCTTGTGGAAGAACTCTTTAAACTTTTTAGAGTTGTCTGTTCAGCCCCTCCCACATTTACAGTATATACACATTGTTTGACATCTAAATCACTTTCTTTCAGTATTATTATTTTTTGTTATGTATGCATGTAGTTCTTTCAGAAGATGATGCATTCTCACATATTTCCTCATTACAATGGTGCTCACTCCATGACCACATTTTGTTCATCGCCATTCCCCAGTTATTAAATGTCACAATGATAAGAATCGCTAATCTCTGCGCTTTACATACAAGAGACCTCTTGTCATGCAGGAATATTTGCATGCTACTGCATGCGAGTTTCAGCCCTCCCATGCTTCTCAGTGCATGGACGGGTTAACCACAGGTTGTGATGGAAACAGTTTGACGCATTGCATTTTTGCTGTTTCATAATCTTTCTTAAATCCATGCAAAGCAGGAGATTTGCTCCCCTTTTCGCCAGCCCGTGACGACACAGGCAGGAAAGATTATTCTCCAGTTTCAACTTTTGCTGATTAAAAGTGCCCTGTACCATGTGCTGTATTAGCAGGAGGGTTACAAGTTTGCTGTAATTGCTAGTGTGCCTCACAGATTGCTGCTGTGGATGCAGTGTCAAAGACAGATTTAGAGACTGAAGCTGGTCAGATTATTCTGCTGCTTGAGGGTATTTGAGCTGGTCTGGTCTATCTGGTGTGAGATGTGTGTCTGCACAGTGACAGCTACAACACACTTGTGTGTCTGCACACAGTTTTGTGTCATATGATCCTCCAGCATAAACACATCTGATGGATATTTGTTTGTTGGCATTTAAAACTTTCTGTCTATGAAATCTGGTTTTACTAGAGTTTCTCAATCTTTTCTACCCTTGACCCCATTTCTGTGTTACAAAATAATTCTCATGACCCAAAGTTGTCACTTTCAAGAGCAAGGGGGAGCCTCAAACAGACTATATAAAGATTATGGTATATATAAGATATTTTCATTTACATTATCTCAGAAATATCAGTATGTACACTCAGTTGCCAGTTTATTCGGTACACCTTACTGAAACTAGTTATTGTGGTCATTCTGGAGGCTGCTGTTTTTATTGCTATGGTCTCCTATTTACTCACGTTACTGTATTGTCTACATGAAAGCAGCTTACCATGTCGCAACTACTGTACAGTAGAGTAGCTTCACCAACACTCGCATCTGTGCTTTGTTTTAATCCAGTTTAATCCCGCATTTACATTTAGTATCCGTGCTATGATTATTGCTTTCACTAGCTTGTACTATACAAAGGTACGGCACTATTAACGTCACCGCAGACATTGAGACGATGATGAATATTAGCCTGTGGTCATACAGGTGCTGAAACTCCACTCACATTTGATAACTAGCTACGCTGTGTCACATATTATAAAATAACACAAAGTTTGCATCGCAGCTGAAACGATTACTTGATTGTATAAAAAAAACTGAAAAATAAACGTAAATGTTTTTAATCATTTCAGTTATTTTCAAACGTTTGTGGGAACACGCTACACACCATCTGGTTTCAGCTTTTTGAATGTGAATATTTGCTGCTTTTCTTTATCATATACCATCGTAAACTGGAAATCTTTGGGTTTTGGAGTTTTGTGGGACAAAACAAAACATTTGGTTCTCTTAAATTGGTCAAATTAGTCCATTAATCAAGAATACAACGGGCAGATTAATCGATAATGAAAAAAATCTAACAACACATTCAGTGTATTTCTTTACTAAATACTTAAGTTAATAGACCTGAAGACACCGCGGGTAAACAATCATCCGACGTCTGACACATCCCAACCCCTTATTGTTATTTCTGTAATGTTCCTTTATTGAACAAATGACCCCTTTAACCACGCGAAGGCATCAAAGCTGTGTCTGCGTGTGTGCCTCTTCTCTATAGTGCTTGCCTTGGGAGGTTAATCTGCTCTTCCTTGTGCCCCAACAGTATCGTGCTCACTTCAGCTGCACAGGGCTGAAAGTGGGTCTTTGACTTGCCTGATAGCTTTTGACAGCTCACTCTCATCCCCGGTGGATCAATGGAGCTCAGCGCTCTTCATTAGAAACATCAATGTACCGCACATTCCCACAGGCTCAGCAACAACCCTTCAGGCCAGTCAGAGAGGGGAGCTTTATTTTGTTATTCTCCATAAGATCCTTCTTGACTTCTGTGGGACATTTTATTTTTCTTTAATTGAAGAATATTGTGGGAAAAGGCTGAAAGAGGAATAACTTGTTTGTTTGCCATTAGTTGTTACTTGATATATGAATATTATACAACATGTTAAATGTGAAGAAAACACGATTATTGTTTATTTTGGTTTTATATCGCATAAAATAACAAATATTCATAACAGGGCACTGATGCAAATCCATATCATGGAAGCTTTAGTCTCATATTTATTCTTAAAATAGTATTTTCGGTGTTTTTGTAGGATTGTAAATTGAATATCTTTTGTAATTTGGGCTCTGTGAAATCGCTACAATGATATTTTAGTTGAAACGATGATCAATTATTTAAAAAAGTACTTGACAGGTTAATTAATTGGACAACAATAATTGTTAATTGCTGCCTCCGTCACTGTGCGGACATATTAATACATTCATGAAGATCGTCTTGGAAAGCATTTTATAGATGTATACCCCTACACTAATTAAAAAGTAAAATCATTAGGTGGCGTATTTATTTGCTGTATTTCCTCATGCACAAGAAAAGCTGCTTATTGAATTAAGAAGCATTAGCTTATTTCTCTTGCTGAAATAAGCTTATTATTATTCAACTAGAAGTATACTAGCAGCATATTTTTCACCTTCAATTTTTTCTACAAAATGCATAAGCTAATTAAAATTGTGCTTGAATTAAAGAGTTTAAAATGCCCCTTGAGCAATCCTGCACTACTTTGCCTAACTGGCAAACGCTGGTCTGTCTGGTGGTTGTTTATATTCAAATGGGGAAAATATTATACAATTGAGCTCTGTGAAGAAGTTTGCCATGTGTCGATGCGGGCTGCAGGGTTCATTGTAAACACAAGTGTTGCGTCAGCATACACTTGAAATGATGGCATCACACATATGAAATATTGTTATGTGCAACAAGAAACAAATAACACGCATAGTGGAGACACTGGAGATGGTAGTTGGTCACAGAGGTTGTTGTCATGATGATAGTAGAGAGTATGAGCCAATGGCTGCTCTAATGTCATCATCTGCCTTTTGATTGGTTCTCTGACAATTTACACAGCTAATCACTGAAGGGATCCAGCCCACCTGTTTTGTCGCACGCACGCACGCACACACACACACACACAGAAATACATACATACACATGTTAACATAGGCAGCTAGCTGTCACACTGGGAAAAGCAGTGTGTCTCTCTCTGGTCTCATCATCAATAATGCATGGCTTTGGGAGGATGAAAGGCTGTTTTGGCTTGAGGCATTTGTCTCGTATGGAGAGAGCGACATCGTCACCAGTAGTTATAACTGTACATCCATAGACAAAGTGAACGCTCCTTCACATGGCCTTCCTCTGTAGAACAGCTTATCACGCTGAGAGTGGACTAATGCAGGCTAAATGTTTAAATGAGTTATTTAATGAATGTCAGGATACCATTTTTGTTGTCTGGATTAAGGATCTAAGGATAGAGTGTGATGTTTGTTGTTGTACATGTTGTAAAGCCTTCTGAGACAAAGAGGTTATTAGGGCTAAATAGAAAACGTGTACTTGACTTTTGGTGGAGCCACATTTACAGTACAGTTGTTGATTGCTAATTTCTAAAAGTAAGTATTAGATATTAAAAGTCCTAAATGTTTAAGATTCCACTTGATCATTTAATCCGTTTCAGGTGTCTTTCCAAAAATCAATGCTAAACTTCACCAAAATGATAATTTTGGTGAAGGTTAGCATTGATTTTTGGAAAGATTTCAAGGCACGTCTGTGCTGAATCCAAGATGTACTGCTGTGTTACAACTCCTTTTCCCCATAATGATGTGGATACATGGTGCACCTCACACAGCCTTGTGTGGCCTTCAAGTCGGGGCTCAGAATAGCCAGTTGAGCAGACAAACCATTTGGATGCTTGTTTGCATGAGAAACAGTAGAGATCATGCACAGGCAGCATGGCTCGTGTCACTGTAAAGGACCAGCAGCTGTTTGGCTGACACAGATATTAAGTCAGCAGTCCTGTCGCACTTATTTTTGTGTTTAAAGTTACTGAACAGTGTGTATCATGTGAGCAACTTCTCTTCTCTCTTATTTTCCTGTGAACCCTTTGGTTATAGACATTCATATGTAAATACAGTACAGTCTACGTGCGTACTTGTGTGTGTGTGTGTGTGTTTGCTATGTGTATACGGATGTGGGATAGCACGCACCAGCCCTTTGAAGTTCCTCATTCACTTCATACTCCTTTTCCCCATGTCTCATCTCTCTTTGAAGACCATGTAGCCATGATTATTAAAGCTGCCCTCTTTCCACTTCAAACGTATGGAATGAATATGGATATGATATGACACCAAACTTTCCACCGACCCTTCACTCCACTCTTGTCCTGCTGATGATCGGCCCTGCCATCTTAGCGGGAGCTGAACTTGTCATTCAGTGACTTGTCTTTGAGTTGAGGCATGAGCTATTTGGAGAAGCTATGACATTGCTTATCCAGAATGATGATGATATGGAGCTGCTGGGGAACAACTTCTTTCTCATTATTTTACTAAAGCTTGTGGTCCCGCTCTTTACGGGCCTCATCTCAGGTGCTCTGTGTCCTTATGCAGCTTTGTGAATTTTTACTAAACATCATCTGCTCGTTTCATCCACCATCCATATAATTTATTACATGGTAATTTGCATTCATCGTGTGAACATCGTTCAAATGTTGAAATATATTATATATAATGGATGTAGATGTTATCCTCTCTCTCTCTCTCTCTCTCTCTCTCTCTCTCTCTCTCTCTCTCTCTCTCTCTCTCTCTCTCTCTCTCTCTCTCTCTCTCACAATGTCCTCCAGCGTCAGGTTTTTCTCAAGGGGGTCATGATGACGTATCATAAGGTGGTTTTGCATGCGTGCCTTAGCCCATTAACTACATATTGATAACACTAATGTTTGCAGTTTCCAAAGCAGACCATATGTCTATACCTCCCCTCAGCACGCCAACAAAGAAAGCTGCTCACATAATGTGATGGTAATGCTATTTTGACTAAAATATTTAAAGTGGAAACTAAAAACCTCGATCACACAAACACTGAAAATGGACATTTCAAGAGATTGGGAGGGGGTGGGTCTAACCCTAACCCTAACCCTTTTAGGCAACTAAATATTGATGGATTATCAATCTCGAGCAAATTAAAACCAGTTATCTCTCCGTAAAAGTAGCA
Organism: Cottoperca gobio; assembly: GCF_900634415.1. Classification (NCBI taxonomy): domain Eukaryota; kingdom Metazoa; phylum Chordata; class Actinopteri; order Perciformes; family Bovichtidae; genus Cottoperca; species Cottoperca gobio. The sequence goes on from NC_041359.1 coordinate 20,438,551, forward strand.
AACAAATGCTGAGATGATTTTAGATGAACATAATGTCCTCTGCTCCGCCGCTAACATCCATTTAGTGGACGTGCTAACTCTGTGGTGGATCTCTGATGTCCAGTGGCACTGTTGACCAGCCAGCTCTGTGCACGGATCAATAGCTCAATCGATAAGCGGGGCTGCTGGTTGCTGCGGTTTGGTCAGCACACAGAACCTCTCTCGCTCTGTTTTTCACTCTTGCTATGTTCCTCTTTCTCAAGTTCAAAAATAGTTTATTTGCATGAAATGGGTAAGAGCCATCTGACACTCTGTCTGTCACTTCCTCAATTTCTATCTCTCGGGCAAAAATCTGGATAAATGGGGGAAGGTAGGGGTTAGCAGGGGTTCAGTGAGTGGAGGCTGGATCATTTAGCTGCATTGGATTAACTGTGTGTGTGCATGTTTGTGTGGATCAGTGAGAGAGAGATTGTGTTATTTTCTGCAGGAGGGAGCTGTGTCCATTTGAATGTTTTTCTACGCCACCTTTTTTCATAACCCCTCCCCGTGTTTGCTCTTTAATCTTTGTCAGTCCAGGCAGCAATGATTCTCTTCATATTGGCCTGAAGGGTAGATGACTAAATAAATGTTTTAGGATGTTTTTTGTTTTTAAGGTTTAGCGATGGGGTTGCATGCATGATTTGACTGCAGAATGACTCCACCTTGTTGACTAGAAACTCTCACTTCAGGACCATGGTGAGCCTCTCTCTCTCTTATTTATATATATTTATTTATATATATGCTCCAGAATCTCAATTTCTTCAGACTTGCATGCACACTGAATTGGAGTGAAAGCACTCAAGCAAAGGCAGACAGACAAATAACATGAATCACTCTCCAAGTTTTTCCTCCTCTGTCTTTTTTTTGCTCTAATTTCTTTCCATTCCTATTTTTCATTATTCCTTCACTCTATGTTTTCTCCTCCATCTCTCTCCATTAGTGTTGTTGCAACCACAACATACGACCCGTGCTCTCAGCCCCTGGCACAAACGATCATTGCCTGTCATCGGCCGTGTCTGTCTCTGACACCATATGGGCCTCTCTCTATGTTTGGGTGTATAACGCCAGTGCCCTCTCCTCTGCCACCTGACTTGCAAATGAAAACACAGCCTGGCCTCATTTATTCTTTGCAGATCCTAATATGTTCTCCTCACTATTACTTCTTTCATTGTCATCCCATCTTCACTGTTGATTAATTGGGGTTTTGTTATTTGTGGTAAAATAATGCCAGCAAAAAGTAATTTAGGTTGTGAAGCAGACACAAGAACTATAATTAAAAGCTTGAGTTATGGAGGAAGGACTGCACCATTTCTCACTTTTCTTGTCTCCCTTTAGCAAACAGTCAGAGCTGTTTCTCTTTGGGAGCAACGTTAAAGTGTCTAAACTCTCAATACTACAACCAGGGACTTTAACCCTTCTGTAACAGCCTAATTGGCACATGATACGATAAACCCTCCTGTGCCTGTGTAGAACATTTGTGCCTGTGCTGATGAGTGAATAGAGGATATCCAGCAACTGTGTGTAACTTCAGCCCCAACAAATATTAGGTTAGATAAAGTTCGATAAAGCCCCGTAGGAGCTGGGTATCATTAATTGATTCTGTGTTTTGAGCAGTGAAGAGAGACAGGAAAAGAAAAACAGGTGTACAGCAGTATCAGAAGAGCTCTTCCTGTGTATCGGGGGAGAAGAACCCATGATAACATTCATGGGCCGGTTGTATGAATCAACACTGCTTTGTGCTGTTTCGGCCTTTCTTTAAACGCAGAATCTGATGTAATTCTTTCCTGCCGAGGATTGTTAAGCCAAACACAACTACTACTCTCTGCTTCAAGGCTCAGCATGGTCATAATTCATGCTACTCACAGAGCTGCACAGCAGTCATAAGGGGCAACTCAGCATCACCTACTATATTTAAGCACAACAGACTCTATTGGCTGTCGACACATACATGCTGTAACTAAAGTGCCTGAAATGTTTCACATCAGCACAACAAATGGCAACATAGAGAGGATATGACCCAAACTGTGGTTGAACTTTGATGTGTCTGTGCAGTTTCCTGTTTCCTTGCACCTCTGACAACTCTGAGTTCAGCGGTTCTTAGAAGAGTGTTTTTGAGCACCAGAAGCACCAACTCTTGTTCAGCTCATAAATAGAGAAATGTTCTAGCACTTTATCGTTATTTCAATGTTCCTAGAACAAGGTCTCAGTGGCTTTTATCTTTTAGATTAGATAAGATTAGATGAGATTACACTTTGACATTTGTCTTGCATCACAAGCATTCTCTATTTCACATAAACAGGAAAAAACCCACATGAATAGCAGCCAGCTTGTTATAAATAAAGACAGATTTAATCAGTCCTCTGACCAACATGTCATAATTAAATCAACTGTAAGTGAAGACGGTGAGACAGAGCGTTTTCAAAGATGAAGAAGAGGCTTCCTGCACACCAGAAGACACCAATGATTAATGCATAAGCAATAAAACATACTCTTGCTCAGTTTTAAAAGACCTTTTAACAAACTTTAGATACATATTGCTGGTTAACTGACCTTACTGAATCAGTTCACTGACTCTTCTCTACTTGTCCAACAGTTCTACCACATTTTTAGCAATAGTATCCCATAAATGTCACTGTGGCCACAGTAGCTTCCGCTCTTCTAAACCTACATAGTCTCACTTTAAATCACGCGACAAGAACCTGCACAAACATTATAATCACATTACACACACAGTCTGACACACACGTTTGTTCATGTGTTGCAGCTACAGCACAACCTAAACCAGTTGTATCCACTTGTGAAGCGACCTCAACAGATATTTACATATTCCCAATGTGGAACAGTATTTATGTGTGTATTTAAGTGCCTTGGAAATGCTCTCCTGTGCCCGTGTTAGCTAGCCAGTCTGGCTGGCAGGCAGAGCTCCAGCCTGTATGCTGGTACTGAGGGATTTCACTGTAATTCTCTGTAGCTGTGGGGGTCACAGATTCATTCCTGTGCTTTAATAACAGTGGGATTATCATGGTTCAGCCGGCGAACACTGCCTTCTCTCCCATCGCCTTCAAATGGCTTACAGCTCCATCCAGCTTCATCCATTCCTCCTATTTTATTTCTTTATTCCCCCATCTATTCCTGACTATCTGCTCCGTTCTTACGTTGGCATTCTTCCGTTTGTCTTGTCCATCTACAGTTTCTAATTCCTCTCTGCCCCCCTGTCTCTTTTCATTTTCTGGGATCTCTTGTTTGCTGCCTCTCCTCTTCTCAGCCAGACTGAGATGGGTTGGGCCTGACTGTGACTTAAGCACTGTTGCTAGGTGCCTAGGGATTTTCACGTTTGTGTGTGTGTGTTTTGCGTGCGTGTGGGTGTGGGTGGGTGGATGTACTGTGTGAGGCTGTATTGCTATGTGTCTGGCAGAAAGTTAGATGTTCTCTTATGTAAGCAGGTCTTGGCTGGGTAGAGCAGTTTAGCTTGGGGATGCTGGCTCAGGTGGAGAGACAGAGACTGATGCTATTTTGGGTATACTGCGCTTCTTACATCCTCCAAACGCATGAGTTATTCACTCACACGTGTCTCTCAGTTCTACCAAGATGAAAGGACAATAGAAAAGTGGTGGTGTGCAAATATCTGCAGTGACGTTTCATCCCCATGTCTATCAAGTACACTGCAAAATGTTGTTTATTTATTTACATATTTGGCAATAGCAGTCACTTCTGTCTAGTTCCGAAACGATTAAACACTTAATCGATTTGTCGATCTGCATACAATTAATAGCCAATTATCTAAATAATTCATTAAATGTTTAAAAATAAGTAAAAGCAAAAATGCCAGATTCACTCATTCCAGTAAGTACAGATTAACGAAACATAACGTTAAATATGTAGAACTTCACCATCAAGCGAATAAACTCATAATTGTTTTGTTTATAGCGCCATAAAATAGTGACTATTGTCCGTCACAGTTTCCAGTAGCCCAAGGTGATGTCTCCAAATGTCTTGTTTTGTCCGACCGACAGTTCAAAACCATCCAAAGATATTCACCTGACAATGTTATGAAACATTATAAAATATAGAATAGTTTTCTCAGTTTCTCTGTCAGCTTCAGTAAGCTCTCTCATGTTCCCTCTGTTTCAGAGCATGGCACTGGCCTGGCTCCAGTCTAACCTGCCTTGTGCTAACCCGACCAGTATCACCAGTATAAACCATCAGCACGCTTCCAGGAAAGCTTGCTGAGCAGGACTGTGCGGAAAGCCATGCTGTCTGGGACTTGGCGGCGTTCTCTGGGGCACCAGCAGCCCGCTGCAGCGCCTGTGGTGTCCCCCAGGAGCATGACAGTGTGTGGGGTCCCCAGTGGCACGGTGGTCCTAGAGGCCCAGTATGACTACAACTACCGCGGCGCTGATGGACGGCAGGTGTGCATCAGGGAGGGCGAACGGTTCATTCTTCTGAAAAAGACCAACACTGACTGGTGGCAGGTGAGAAAACAGCTCATGTATAGTTTTTTTGCCTTTTTGTCGGGAGAAGCAGAGATTCTATAAAAACGTGGACATAGTATCTACAGCGTCCTGTAGGTTTCTGATGGGACGTTTCAGTGTTGGGAAAGAGGAATAAGCTGAGCACATGTGATGTGTGTTTAATTGAACTCCTTCCAAAATCTTAGAGTCATGTCATGGTATATAACATCAAACCTCCACTAAGGAAAGACACATAAGCCTTTGAGACTATAAAAAATAAATATGTTAAGTTGTGGGTTTTCTCATTGCATCTGTTGGACGTCACAGGAAGTGTAGCGTAACTTCTGCACAGCTTTGAGGCATCAGCTGTGTTGGTAACGCTCTGTTGAACTAAGTGGATTTATGTTGGAGAAAATAGAAAAAGCATTTGGAAATCTGCTTGTTCTTTGACAGGTGCGGAGGATTGGGGCGGCCAGTAAAACAAAACCACTGTATGTTCCTGCCACGTATGTGACAGAGGTGCCCATTGCACCGATGCCCTCGCCACAGCGTCTGGTTGTATCTGACTCGCTGAACTCCAACCTCAGGATACTGCCAAGGGTGTCACTCTCTCCTGGCCAAAAAGAGACAACCTATAATGAACAGCATCAAGGTAAAGTGTGAGAGGAAAAAGAGAGTCTGAAAACAACATCTGGTGTGTTTTTCAGTATAGATCTGTATTTTAAGAGTAGAAAAGAAATGTGTGTTACTATTTGATCAAACTGTATTGTATTTAACGTTCCTTCCTCAGCGAACAAACCCATGTTCCGCTCCATGGAAAACCTCAACTCCAACAGTGCCTTCCGGGGGCTGGACAAGAACACCAGCACGAGTGGAGGCCACTTCCCCACGCTGCCCCTCTGGTCTGGTTTCACCTTTACCCCCAACTCTTCCACATCCTCCTCAGGCCACCTCATGGTCCCTGGGTCCCCCGCAGTTTCCATGGCACCACCAAACCCCAGGGTGGTCCCCATGATCACTCGAAGCCGGAGCTCTAGCAACCTGCCTGAAAACCTGATGGAGAACCTGTACGATGAGGTGGGAGGTGTCTTCTGCAGTCGCGTCAACCACAGGATGCCCAAGAAGTCTTGCAGCCAGTGGGACATGGTGGGAGCCAAGAACAACAGTCTGCAGGTAGGAAGAAGTACTACAAACTCAAACATCTGGTTTCACACAGCAGAGCCACACTGGGGCGTAAAGGGGATTTTCTGTACTGTATTTGTAAACCTGAGGGTTATTCTCATGTTTTTGTCCATTTGGATTTCATTAGGACTACCTATCTGTACCTATCTACCTATATGATCTTTCAGATCATTTATGTTGACAGGAAAGATGCAGGAGGCTTGCGCTTCTTTCCTCTATCAATGTTATTCAAGCTAGAATCCATGTTTCACAAATCTTTACAACAATGGTGGTGCGTAAAAGTTATGTCATAGTGACCAATAGTCACAAAGGACAAATATGAGTTATTGAGGTAATTTCTTCCATTTGGCACAAAGCTCCACTTGGACTCGAGGATGAATTGATTAGAGATTGATGGTCAAAGATCAAGGTCACTGTGACCTCGCAACATTCGGCCATAACTCCAAGAATGTATCTGCTAATTATGACAATTTCACACAAATGTCTATTAGAATAAAACAATTAAGTAAAGACATTTTGGAAAGACATGAATGTAAAGACTTAGGTGGTAATAGTAGTTTTTACATATTTCTTATATTTTTACACATTTTCCATTGTTGACCTTTGCAATGTATTTATTGTATACATTCCTTGTATGTGCAAATTTACTCGGCAAACTGTCATACAAAGTTTTTTCAACCCATTGAGATATCTTGTGCATTTCTCTTGGAACAAAGCACAGACTGATCTTAATTTCACATTTGTGAACAGTCCATCAGAAATTGTTTAACAGCAAGCAAGTACAAGGTCAAGGCAACAAAACAGATTAATCCAACACTTAAGTAAAAGTGTTTTGAATGTACATGCTCCCTGTCACCACACACTGCAACTGAAAACCTCAGTCAAACCTTCGACCGCTACTGTTAACGGTTATCAAAGCTTTACAGGTTTAAAGATATTGGAGTTACTCGTCCACAGTTTCAACTGTGTATTCAACGGTGACTTTATGCTTCCACTGATCCAAATTAGTTTCTAGAACAGTGAAGTAAATTCTGGAAAATAGGTCGAACAAATCCATCGCATGTAGCTGGTGTTTAAGGAAATGTGGGATTAGATTCACTTTGACTTCAAAATCTCTAATCTGATTTCAAGGTCATAACACCCAAATTGTAACCAGCCGTGTAACTTATTATAGTTATTGAGATATTATTCAATACGAGAAGCTTTTTTTCAGGTGGCAACAGATAACTTTACAACTACAAAACTGAATGAAAGAGAAAAAGATTGTGTGTGTGTGTGTGTGTGTGTGTGTGTGTGATCCCACCAGACGACTGTGGCATCAGAGGTTGTATTTGATTTGCGTCTGTTCTTGACCTCAATAATCCTCCTAGAGCAGCAATCAAGTTAGCATTGTGGTGACGTCGGAGCTTCCCTGTATTACATCGGAGGGATTACACAAGGCGTTGTTGTTGAGAGAAATATCTGTCTCGCAGATGAGGGAGGCTCCCACAGTCGAGATTCGCGTCCGATGAACCGTGCATGCAACGGGGACTTCCGAGTTTGGATAGCTGTGATCTCAGTGGAAATGACAGTGCTCTTTCTCATTCTCTCTTTCTTGCTGTCTGTTTCTGTCTCTGAGGACCTTCTTCGTTCGAGCCTTTAAGACCAGTGAGCAGGATAATTGCAGCCACATTCAGGTCATAACGCCCTGTTTTTAATCCACCATTCATTTTTGTCAGCTCTTTTACGTGCTGCCACACTGATGATGCTTTTCAATTAAATGTAATCTTTGTCCTCCAGGGGGCATAATCCCATTTGAAATTCATACATCCAGGCCATGGTCAAACCATACACACCAGCTTGTTCAATTGGCTCTCTACTCCCTCACTGCGAGTGGGACACAGATACCCCTCAAATGAAACCTGCCTGTTTGCTATCCCCGCTCCAAAATGTTACAACGAGCTCCCCATTGATATCAGGTCAGCAGAGACTCTTCACACCTTCCGTCGCAGACTGAGAGCCCATCTGTTTCGAGTGCACCATGGCAAATAAAAAATAAATGCGCATACATTTATTCTTTTTAATAAAGTTATTTCAATTTAAACATGTAAAAAAGTGTTATTTATCATACCAATCGGTGGCACTGTGTCCAATAAAGGGTCACAACGACATTAGCCCCTTGTTTCACTTAACACAGACATGTGTGGTGATATTATATGTATATTTAAAAGAATTTAAGGCGTGGTGTGAGGTCCAAAAAAATTAGTTTGTTGCCTGCGGGCAACTCCATGCCATAAAGGCTTCATTTGCCAGTACACTACCTCGTCAAAAGTATGTGGACACCTGGTCATTTTGCACACAAGTAATTATTGAACATTTGGGCTTTATTATGCTGATAGAATAGCCTTCACCACACATGATTGAAGGACCTGGCTGAAGGGATTTGCTCCCATTTATTGTAGTAGCGATCGTGTTGGGCGATAAAGCCTGGCTCCCATTTAGATTTATGAGACTTATCCTGAAGGTGTTGCCTGGTGCTGAAGTCCAGACCTCGCTTAATGCACAGAGGCAATGTCGTGTTGAAACAGGGAATGGCCTGCACCAAACTGTTCCCACAAAAATGGAAACACACTACTGTCTAAATATCATTGTTTGCATTTACATTAAGATTTCCCTTGATTGGAAGGGGCCTCGTCCATACCATGACGTGGATTGAGGTGTCCACATACTTTTGGTCATTTAGTGTATGACAGAGACGGAGAATAAATTGTTGCATTGTGTGTTTCCTGTCACATATCCCACTTTTCCCAATCATACAAGTTTGTTATTAGACTATACACACTATTACAGTACTCAGTATATCTATATCCATACAGCACTGACCAGTGTCTATAAATAAAGCTTAATTTTTGCCATTTTGTGGTAGAATCGAGTGCAACCAACTCTGACTAAGCACTTGATCATAGCTCTTATGTAGGTGAGAATACAGTGAAGCAGGAAGCTTCAGGTGAGCTCAAGACTCAGTGCTGCCCCCTGGAGTACACAACTACAATACATAATGACTCCCTCACATGCATCCATACACACCATGTTCCCTCTATCATTATCTGAAACAGCTATGTGTTATGTAACAGGGATCAACCAGCTAGCCAGTCAATCAGCTAGTGAATTATGTCTCCGCTATATTTCCTGGAAAGATGATCTCCCATGCATATCTTTTAAATGAATTTCACTGGATTTGTAGATGTCCTCTCTTGTAGCTGTTGCGTTGGTCCTCTCGATGTGGCTGAGCACATGCGTTTTTATAAGCTCTGTCTTAATCCGAAGTCTGACGAGTTATTCCATAGTAAGAGGTGGATTTATTTGTTTCTCTTTGTTGCTTCTGTCTCATCACTGGGATGATGTTTTTGTCTGCTAGTTGTGGTACTTTATGTGCCCGTTGGTCTGAACACACACACACACACACACACACACACACATTCTTGTTCACATAATGAAGTCATAATAGTTATAATATCTGTAGTTTACAACACTGACTGGACTATCCATGTACATGTGTACATACACAGAGACGTATGGCAACATAAATGAATGTAAGCGTGTTTGAACTGACACTTATACATTCACTCTAATTCAAAGATAAGCCTGGTGATATTCAATGTTGTTTTTATTGTCAGGAAATCCCTTGAAAAGACCAAAACCAACAGTATTGTGTGTGTAGTTAGAGCCTCGTATCATATTGTTCTGTGGCATAAAACTACCAGCCACAGGTTGCACTGGGTGACACGTTCTTTATTTTACATTTGTTTTAAAGTCTCAATAGTTTTTCCTCCATGGCCCACATCTCCCTGTCTTTCTTTCTCTTTCCCCTCTGCCCAAAGGTCCCATCGGAGTCCTATACCTCGCAGCTGTCCTGGCAGGACTCCCCTCTTTACACTGAAAATCAGTCAGAGAAACGTCTGTCCCAAGCGGAGCCCCCTAGCCCAGCCCCAGGTCAGCAGCCCCTTCAGGTCATAGAACTGTGGGAGCAGTACTCGGACCCGCCCACAGGGAGAAGCTACTACGTCAACAGCGCCACAAAGGAGAGGTCCTGGAAACCCCCCCGCCGGGCCCGTGGACGCACCGCCGACAAGGTAAAGCACCCAACACAGCCGGTGTTCAATCACTGTTTATTAATCCTCCTGAATCCATGTTTTTTTTTGTCTTTCACTGAAATTACTCTAAATTTGAAAAGGTTGCCATTTTCAGAGCTTGATGAAAGCTTCTTTTCTCAAAGGAGAGGATAGAAAAAGGTCAGGCTGTAGAATAAAAGAGTCTGCTCATTGATATGCTCGCATGGTTTGACTGTATCAGCACTAAAAGGAAGCTTTTCAGTTAAAGAACTTCATACGACCTAAAGGAGAACACCCCAGCTCGCATATTTCCTCTTTACTCAGACATGAGGAGGTGCAGAGAGGGTTGCACACACAGTGATCACAGGACGGGTTTCCACAGCTGGGAGTCTAAAGCGCTCTCAGGAGGCCCATATATAGAGTTTGCGCGACTGTCACTCCATATATTCTCACTTTGGAATAGGGTCACATTGAACTTCACACTAAATGACCAAAGTCATTGATACGGACAGACGGCTTTAAAGGAATAGTTCAACATTTTTGCAGAAATGCTTATTTTCTTTCTTGCTGAGAGTTCGAGAAGAAGGTTGATACCACTTTCATCGCTGTCCGTTCAACATACGGCTACAGCCGGGAGATTGTTAGTTTAGCTTAGCAAAATAGCTACAACTCCAGGAAATAGTCAGGTACTTAGTCCACCGTAAAAAAGGTGCTCAGACGTGCTGGTTGGCACATTTAACAGACAGATGTGAGAGTGATCTGGATCTTCTTATCATACTCTCTGCAAGAAGGCGATTAAACCTACAGTATAATTCCAAACTATTCCTTTCTTATTTTGTGGGTGTGGGGTTGAACACAACTGTACATTTGAGGCTGTAGGTGATAGCTAATGATGTATCTAAGACCTTTCCTGTTACACAATCTGTGGTTTTTATTTCTGTGTCTGTGGCAGGACTGTTCTGTACAACCTCAGACGTTACCCAGAGAAACCAGTCGTATGTCCCTACCACTTCCTGGAGCTGGAACAATGCACAAGGTAAGACTGCTGTACTACCGCTGCAGAAGGGATCAAATGCAGTGCTTCACCTCTGCGATGTCGATCACTTTGAATCACCTGCGTTGTTCTTAAAGTGCCGTATTAAAGTTGATTTGAGTGTAGGAAGGGAATCCCGCTGAATGTTTCACACATTTATCATATCGTCATATTTAATGAACATGATTTATTTTCATGTTTTATTGTTTTGTTCCTTCATTTATATATTTCAAAATCCACTCATACATTTGTCATTGTACTTTTATTCAATGATCCTTGTCACAAGGACTGAGTCATTGAGAAATGTTTATGACACTGTGTGCCAAGTCAGGGATTAGTCTAAGTGGTTGGTTTAGTTCTTCCGAACTGTCAAGAGACTTTTATAATATTAATTTATAGCTCTGTGCTATGATTGTAAGGATTTAATAGTATTATATAATCATTCCTATGAAGCTATGCTTTGGCAGAGACGGACAGAACAAACCACAGTGAGACAAAAGCACACATCACCAGCACATTTTCATACATTTGAATCTATTGTCTATGTGTTACCCAGAGTGCACACGGTGTCCACACCTGAACTGTGTTCAAGTTTAAAACGGGGACAAATTAAAAAGGAATTACATTTTTCTAGTCGCTCCATCGATGACCGACTCACTGCTTTATCTATCTGCCCTGTGACACACACACTTCCTCTCAAATGTTGTTTTTGTTGGGCTAATCCCTGAAGGGAACCACAAAGCAATGCCCTTTGATCTGATCCAGAAGCCATTAAGGACACGCAGAG